>NC_081528.1:3284089-3424089 GCF_030273125.1 Centropristis striata | reverse complement strand
AAAAAAATACACAAAATGACCAAAAAAGACACAAAATGACTAAAAAACCCACAAAATGACAATAAAATAGACACAGAATGACAAAAAAAACCCACAAAATGACCAAAAAAAGACACAAAATGACCAAAAAAGACACTAAATTACTAAAAAACCCACAAAATGACAAAAAATAGAAACAGAATGACCAAAAAAACCCCACAAAATGACTAAAAAAAGACACAAAATGACTAAAAAACCCACAAAATGACAAAAAATAGAAACAGAATGACCAAAAAAAGACACTAAATGACCAAAAAAGACACAAAATGACTAAATAAAATCCCACTAGAATAAAAACCAGAGTTGATGACAGGATCACACACAATCACAAGATCACATTTATGTTGGTTTTTCTTTGTTTCTTTTTGGTTCTAAATGTTGATCCAGTAAGTCAGAATAAAAAATCAATTATTATTATCAGGTCATATAGGTGAAAAAAATATACCAACATGGCATTTAAACATGTTTTAAGTGGTCCAGGTCCCTCATCTGGCCCAGGCTTGGTCCGGTTTCACACCTCTAGTTTGCTTCATTCTGGTCCAGACTAAGAGGAAAAATTATATATTGTTGCATTTAAGTTCTGTTTTTACAGAAATGAAGCTCTACAGACTGACAGATGAAAACAAAGGCTGATGACGCAGCACTTTAATGCTCCTGATGTGTATATTTTCTGTTCTTCTGCGACACAAAGAGCTCACAGAGAAATAACTTATCTGAAGAATTATTTGCATTATTAGGCTGAGTGGGGTTTTCTTGTGTTTTTTTTCCCCTGAGCGCCAGCGTTTCTATTCAATGTTTCACAATGAGGAGAGTATATGCAGAGAAAAACACTTGACCCAGCGTCTTTTTCAACACTTTTGACTGCAAATGATTGCAAACTGGCTGCATGTAATGAATAATGAGGAGCAGGTAGAGACGGGACGAGGAGGAGACTGATTACTGATCATTGTCACACAGTCAGCAGCACTTTTAACAGCTTTTGACTTATTAATCAGGGAAAATACCCCACTGACAGACATGGTTATATACATATACTTACACTGATCAACCATAAGACAGCTTCTAGGACAGAATTCAGACGGAGAGGCTGGTTTTTAGTCCACATCAGGACTCAACAGACACACCAAGGTTTGTTTTAACTGAAGCAGACAGGTGAGGTGTTAAATCACGGGTCTCAATCTCAAATTACCTGGGGGCCGCTGGAGGCAGTATCAAAATGACCAAAAAAAGACACAAAATTACAAAAAAAGACACAAAATGACAGAAAAAACACAAAATGACCAAAAAGAGACACAAAATTACAAAAAGACACAAAATGACTGAAAAAACACAAAATGACCAAAAAAGACACAAAATTACAAAAAAAGACACAAAATGACAGACAAAAATAAATTACTTAAAAAAAGACACAAAATGATCAAAAAAAGGTCACAAAATTACAAAAAAAGACACAAAATGACTGGAAAAAACACAAAATCACCAAAAAAGACACAAAATTAAAAAAAGACACAAAATTACTGAAAAAACACAAAATGACCAAGAAAGACACAAAATTACAAAAAAAGACACAAAAAAGACAAAAATTACAGAAAGAAATTAATTACTTAAAAAAAGACACAAAATGATAAAAAAAGACACAAAATTACTAATAAAGACACAAAATGACCAAAAAAAGACAAAATTTAAAAAAGACACAGAATGACCAAAAAAGACACAAAATGACAGAAAAAAACTAAATTACTTAAAGAAGAAACAAAATGACCTGTCTAAAAAAAGACACAAAATGACACAAAAAAAGAAACAGAAAGACACAAAATAACTAAAAAAAAAACACAACAAAAGAAACAAAATGACCAAAATGACTGTCTGTGGACCAGTTCGTCCATCCAGTAGTCATTACTGTGTCATTCACTCTGCAGTTATTTGGTTAAATGAGGAACTCAGTGACTTTTTCCAGTCCTTGACATAAACCACCATCTTCATCCAACCTTAACAAAGTGTAGTTTAACCCTAACAACACCTCATTAGCACTGCAACACTGTGTCCATTTCCTCTTCCTCCCTCTGACTCCTGATTGGGAAAACACACCAGTAAGCGTAATGTAGGCAGTAATTATCCCAAAGCGTATTTGACAGAGTAAATGAGCATTATATCAGCGCATTGTGTGGAGGACAGGGATGCAGAATCAGCATTCAAGCAGCAGCTTCAGTTAGGTTAGCACCTGCACATTAGCATGCACGGTGTCACTCACACCTTTCCTGGTAACAGAGTCTGACCCTCACAATGATCTAAAGGCCTTTTCCTCTCTCCCTGCATGCTCTGCTCACTACTCTCTGTCTATCTTTCTCATTTGTGCTCCACTACACCACTACATGCTCTGCAGAGTCAAGCTGAGCGCTTTTCAACTCGCTGCCTTTCTATCTCTTTGGTTTTCACTCTGTCTGCCTGCCAACCATCCCCTCTCTCTCTATACAACACACTTAAATACCCAGAAAGATGTTTTCTGTAACCTCTCCTAACATCCTCTTTACTCATCTCCTTCCCTGCCTCTCCCCTTCTCTTTCTCTCTCATCTTCTCCGTAGCTATTATCCAATTTTGCAGCTTCTTTTGCTTGTTTTCATTGCATGTTGTATTTATACTTTAGGCATTCAGATGAGTGGCTTACAAGGTGTTCAATGACAGAATGAGCTTCAATTCTTTGACGGAGCAACATCACAATGATTATATGAGAGAATGTGAGATACGGAGTGAGTAAAGAAGGAAGAATCACAGGAAGATCGAGAAAAAAGGACAATCCGGTCCTCAGAAGACGGAGCAGAGTAACACTTCAAGGTCTTTTGACTGTTTGTGTGGTTAAATTTGACTTAAGAAGCTGTTTCAGAGAATATGTGATTGGACATGGAAGGGTTTAAACCAGGCGGCAACCTCCAGGTCTGAGCAGGGAGACCTTAAGCATGAATTCCAGCAGGGGGCGCTGATGGCGGCTGCAGAAGCATTTTGTTCCATTCATTTCAATACGAAATTAGAGAACTTCTCACTTGATTTATGACCTTAGAAATGTTTTTTAGGACAACACTATGGTCTCAATCATTAGTAAAAAATCTTCTTCAAGACAATCTGATGTTAATAGTGTAAATAATGGCCCCATTTAGAAGAAAATAGAAGATAAAGAATCGTATGATTTGGGGCGGGGCTACCTTTGATTGACAGGTCACTGACAAGGCGAGCCGTCATCAGGAGAGAAGCAGAACAATGCATATCCATGGCAACATGTCAATAAAGTTATATAAAACGTTATATAGATATAAAAAAAGACGTTTAGTGGTTTGGTCTCATAACTTTGACCTTTTCACTGTATTTTTACTTAATGATTTGAACGTTTTGTTCATTAAATGTCTTGTTCAGTGTTTGGTTGGACTAACAGACACTCCAAGGAGTCGCTGCTCAGTTTTCTGAGGTCAGTAACAAACATTTAGATTTTGCTTTTTGCCAAAACTAACATCCCAGTTAATGCTCCAGTTGATGCTAAATCGCTCCTCAACAGTCCAAATATGGTCTGCTCCCCGTATCGGAAATAAGAATGCAACAAAAGATGCCGACATGTGTAACGCTGAACTTGTGTCTTTTTAAAGTAATTTTGTGTCTTTTTTTGTCATTTTGTGTATTTTTTAAGTAATTTAGTGTGTTTTTTAAATAATTTAGTGTGTTTTTTTAAATGATTTTGTGTCTTTTTTGGTAATTCTGTGTATTTTTTTGGGTCATTTTGTGTCTTTTTTGGTAATTCTGTGTATTTATTGGTAATTTTGTGTCTTTTTCTGTAATTCTGTGTCTTTTTTCAGACACTTTTACTGGAATTAATGGGGCTCCATCATGTTTACCTCCATTCTTTCTATGGAATAAATCTAACTGGATTTTGTTCAAACCCTTTCTGATCATCCAGCTTGTTAACAGTGATGTCAGCATGGGAATAATAGCTCAAAATCTGAAAATAACACACAATTATCCTCTTAGAATGAGGCAGGTTACAGCATGCTGCCCTTCTAATTCCTGCTCATCTGCTCAGTGACATGACCTCTCACAGCGTCCTCTCCAACAGGAGCGCTGCTGGGACCTCACCTCTTCTCCTTTAGTTTAGAAATGTTTCTGTGCTAAAATAGGTAGAAGGATAATTGGCCAGAAGATTGGATCCACTTCTTGTTTCCTGCTCTCTTGCAGAGTGAGTTTACATCAGCTTTAATGTTAACGAGATCTCCTCTGACTGTTTGTATTTCCATTATGATTCTAATTTTATGCCTTTAATGAAGCTTTTTACTTTAGTGCAAGAGGACTCCAGAGAGGTGTGACCATACTTTGAATCCAGGCAAGTCACTGCAACATTTTCATGTAATGATCTAATTACTTCATCTCTATAAATGATGCAACGGGACTGCAACCAGGAGGCCACCGCCATGTGACAACACAAACCTGATGGCCACAGTTAGTAAGAGACGCTGACGCCTCGCTGCAAAGGAGAGATTGGATCAAATATGGACGTAGTGTTTGTGACGTGACCCATTAAGACTCCTCCCAACTCCCAGCTGATTCAAAGAAGAGGTGGAGCGTGGGTGTTAATTTAAGCGTTCAACATGCTTATTTCTAGATTTAATAATCTTAATTTAAGAAATCTTGTCAAGGTAAATTATCTGTCCATGCAGCAAGATCATTTCCCTCATTTTGTGTTTTTATCTTGTTTTAAGACACACCTTTTTTTGCAGTGTACACACACACACACACACACACACATATTCTTGTACTTCTATCTTTGTGAGGACCCTCATTGGAACAGTGAATTCCCTTGCAAGGTTATAATAGTTTTGGATTTTTCATTAGTTTTAGTTTTAATTTTGTTGTGATTTTTTGTTTTCAAATCCAGTTAGTTTTAATGAGTTTTTAGAGTGAGTTTGCTAGTTTTAGTTTAGTGTCTACTTTTTTTTAAATGCTTTAGTTTTAGTTTAGTTTTTATTACTTTTAGTTTTTTGTGATGGGGTATTTGTTGGGTGGGAGATTAAAAGACCTCACAGTAAATTTTGCCTCTATTTCCTTTGTCTTATCCATCTCCATTATGTATGAAAAAAGTTGACAAAGACGAAAACGAAGGACATTTTCACTATAATTTTAGTTAGTTTTGTAACCACACAATACAGTTTCAGTTAATTATCATTATCATGTAACCTTTAACCCTTAAAACAAAGTCTGAAATCTAAAAAAAAAGCCTTTAAAGAAGTGAGGACCGGCTGAAATGTCCTCACTTTGCAGAAATGTCCTCACTCTGTTGGTTAAAACCGTGTTCTGGTCCTCACTATGTAGGAAGAACAAGAACACACACACACACACACACACTAACGTTGTGGTTTTCCCGCTCCATGACTGACTGGTGACAGGAGTCACACACTACCAGATCTCTGCTGTGTGTTTATGATGATGAGTCGCAGGTCGACCTGCAGGTCAGCTGGGTCGAGTTTTATACAATCCGTCGTTCTTACTAGAAAATATCTTTTATGGTTCAGGTGGACACGTCAAAAACTGACAAAGCAGCACTTGGAAAAAAATGACTACTGACAGGAACGTGCATTCATCCACCTTCTCTTTCTCTGCTGTTTTCTCTTTCAAACACATATACAGCCTCTTTTTCCTTTCACAAAAGGACGGACACACACACACCCACTCTTTTTTCCACCACCGCAGCGTTCAATATTCCTCGTTTCAAGCTGTGACTTGCTCTCTGATTGGCTGCGGCTCCCGGCAGATCCAGATATTTAGCCTGTTAGATATCTGGAATGTGTCGGCGGAGCATCACGGGGCCCCTCGGAGCCCCTCGGAGCCCCTCGGCTCTCGTCTTTGAACAGTTCACACACGGTGATGCTCGCTCACTGCAGCGAGCGCCTTTGATCTGGGGCTTTTGTCAGGGAGATCCAGAAAGTGTTGGCGAGGGGAAAACCAGGGCTTAAGTCGTGTAGCGTTCACTCGACATGATGCAACATTTAGGGAGAGCTACGAGGTCAGCAGCTCACCGTCCAGAGCCTGGTGGGATCCCTCACAGGCATCTTTAGTATCATAGTGTAATAACTAGAAAATTCCCTCTGGGTAAATTCTGAAAGGGCCACGGGGGCTACTGCCGGTGTGTGTACACTATGATGAGATTCTTCAGAGATTTCAAACAATTAATACTAGTAATGTTATGATACTATATACTAACTGTGTGTGTGTGTGTGTGTGTGTGTGTGTGAAACATGTGTATCTGGAGGAGTGTGCGCGCTTATGCGCGCATTTGTGTGTGTAACTAAAATCACATAAAGTTACCTGTGTATGTGTGTGTGTGTGTGTATCTGGAGGAGTGTGCCTGCTTACGCGTGCATGTGTGTGTGCGTGCATGCTTGTATCTGTAACTGTAATCACATCAAAGATCAAAGGCAATCAGAGCAGAGCAATCAACAGAATTAACTGCCACCTGTCCCGGCACAGTGACAGCAGCCAGAGGTGGACAGACTGGAATTTCTGGCCTCGAAAATTTTGCATTGAAATGAATGGGACGGCCGAAAGAACATGAGCAAAAAAGAACATTAATTGAAGATTTTCAGACGTCTACTTCTCCGGCATAATTTCACCTAGAGACTCCATTTAAACTTTAAACAGTAGACACAAGTCTTGTGTATTGTTGTATTAATTTGCATTTCGATAGGTCATATAGTTTTTTATCAATCCCTGTTCAATGACCATGATCATTTTTGGAGAAATCCTGAGATTATAATGGGTGTGTATTGCACGGAATGTTCGTGTCAGAGTGTGTGATGTCATCGCTCAGAGTGTAGAGGGACAGGTAAAACTGTCAAAAAATACATTTGAAAACTGCACTCCAGGCCGCAAATTCCACTCTACAGAAATAATTTATACATAGAAATGTAGGAAAATTTGTCTTCTCCCTCACAATCCTCTGGTAAAGCTGTCAGAGTTATAATTTGGGCGTACGACGCAAAGATGCGCCACCAAAACCACCAACAGCCTCATTGGGTCCCATATTAAAAACGCAGGAAGATATCGGAAAAAGTGAGATTTAACTGTTTTTTCAGATCGCTCTAACAAAGCTATTTTTTCATTTTTCTTTAAAAAAAACATATGTAGAGGTTCAGGAAGAACTCAGGACGCTCAAAGTGAAGTCGGATCAATGATAGGTATTATGGTTTTGCCAAAAATGCTTTCTGTTCGAGGCCAGAAATTTCACTCTGCCCACCTCTGGCTGCTTTCACTCTGCCAGAAGATTCCACAGCTGTTAATTCAGTTGATTGCTCTGCTCTGATTGGTCGACCCAACGCTTTGATGCTTTGATGTGATTACAGTTACAGATACACGCATGCACACACACACACACACACACACACACACACACACTGGTCATTTAATGTAATATCAGTTAAAGGTACGCGCATGCACACACACACTGGTCATTTAATGTAATATCAGTTAAAGATACATGCACGCACACACACACTGGTCATTTAATGTAATAACAGTTAAAGATACACGCACGCACACACACACTGGTCATTTAATGTAATAACAGTTAAAGATACACGCACGCACACACACACTGGTCATTTAATGTAATAACAGTTAAAGATACACGCACGCACGCACGCACATATGCGCGCGTAAGCGCGCACACTCCTCCAGATACAAATGTTTCACACACACACACACATTTTGAGGTTAAAGGGCATAGGTTGCTGTATCAATAAATATTTGAAGAGGAATGCTTGTTGTAGGTGTGCTCCTTGTATATTATATAGTATCATAACATTACTAGTATTAATTGTTTGAAATCTCTGAAGAATGTCATCATAGTGTACACACACCGGCAGTAGCCCCCGTGGCCCTTTCAAAATTTCCCCCAGAGGAAATTTTCTAGTTATTATTATCATACATTTTATTTGGAAGGCGCCTTTCTTGGCACTCAAGGACACGGTACAAAAAGATAGAAAGAGATAGGTCCTCAATTTTCACACAAAAAATAAGTAAGCAACCACTTTCAAAGCATCCAATATTTATTTACCAACACCTATTCCCAGCAGCACAAATGTATTGAATTGATAGAGCCATCAGAGATGAAGACAAGACACAAACAAGAATCAAGAATCTAGAATCAAGTAGCATTTTAGTCCTCAGCTCCTTTTAAACAGAAATCACCCTGAAATCACCTCAAAATTCATTTTTAAGCAACGGCTCCAATGGACAGTTTAACATATAAGAGAGAGATAACCAGATATTTAGCTCGTGCCCACTCTGCCCTGGGCCCTTTAGAGGGCCCAGGGCAGAGTGGGCAATTGCCCAGTTGCCCATATGGTTCATCCTGCCTTGGTGTGTGTGTGTGTGTGTGTGTGTGTGTGTGTGTGTGTGTGTGTGTGTGTGTGTACACACAGGTGCAGGTGAGATTAAAGGTAGAAATGAGTGAAGGTTTGTTTCCACTGCTGATTATATGAAACATAATCATTGACAGTATTCTGGAGCAGGAGAAGGAGGAGGAGGAGGAGGAGGAGGAAGAGAGGAGGAGGGGGAGGAGGAAGAGAGGAGGAGGAGGGGAAGAGGTGGAGGAGAGGAGGAGGAGGAGGGGAGGAGGAAGAGAGAAGGAGAGGAGGAGGGGAAGAGGTGGAGGAGAGGAGGAGGTGGAGGAGAGGAGGAGGAGGAGGGGAAGAGGAGGAGGAGGGAGAGAGACACATTTTTTATTTAATCTCTTTTAGCTTTTAACAATTAAAAATAGTTGACACATATGTTTACATGTACTACATGTAAACACAAACAGTGGTTTATTATGATACACATCAATATATGACAGTAATAATATATAATAATAATAAAATATATTCACTTTCAGTCACTGTCATTATTTTATCTTTTATAACTTCTGATAATAAAAGATTGTTCTCACATTGCAGTTTTTATTTTTGATAGAAACCAAATAATGTCTGAGGACCAAAAACAAAACAGAGATTTATATCAATTATTTTAATGCGGACCATGAGACGACTTTCTGTCATTTCTGGACATATTATGCTCTAATATGTATCAACAGAATATAATAGACCCATTTCTGTTTATTAAATGATGTTATTTTACTGTCAGTGAAGAATTGTAAATGTTGGCTCCAAATCTAACATGAAAGAGGTCAAATGAGGAGAAGATCTAGTTGTATGTTTTATTCTAAATATATTTGAGCTTATCTCAGCTTTGACTTGTTCTATCTTCATCAAACACAAATACGGCAGGAAACACACTGCTGAAGGTTTTACAGCGGGACGTCGTCCAGAATACTGTCAATGATTGTTTCATAGAATCAGCAGTGGAAACAAACCTTCACTCATTTCTACCTTTAATCTCACCTGCACAACTTGATGCTTCTTTTCTGCTTCCTCTGAAACATAAAACAACTAAATTACAACAAGGAAGGAGAAAGTGGATTCTAATGTATAAAATGTTTTCATAAAAATACAGTTTCTTCAGCAGTGGAATAAAACCTTCAAGATGTGAGTCACTCAGATGCTACAGGAGGGTTTCTACCTCTTAATCACTGACACTTAATGTTTGACTATCTGACCTTTGACCCCTGACCAAGGTTATTATAGTTAATGAAAACTAACGAAATAACGAAAACTAGAATTGAAAAAACATTTTCGTTAACTGAAATAATTTTTTTTTTTTAAAAACGATAACTAACTGAAACTGTATTTTGTTGTTACAAAACTAACTAAAACTAACTAAAATTATAGTGTAAATGTCCTTCGTTTTCGTCTTTGTCAACTTTTTTCATTAAACCTTTTTGGTTGATATGAAATCTATTTCATCTATTTGGTTTTATGACTTAATAAACTTATTGGGGCTGAGATGGATCAGACAAAGGAAATAAAGGAAACATTTATTGTGACCTTATTGAATCTGGCACCCAACAAATACCCCATTACAAAAAAACTAAAACTGTTACGGCCTCTGGTTGGCCCAGTGAGTGGCTGTATCCCAATGTTAAGGATCCTTCCTTCAGAGTCGGGTCCTCCAGAGGCGAGGCAAGAGTCCTTCCTTTCACTGGTGTAAAACACAAGTGAAACAGCCTTCAGTGTGCAGCTGTCCGTCATTGTGTAATTGGACGTCCTGCTTAAATTCAGCGCCACAATTTGCAAAATCAGGTTATAACATTATGTGTTTTTGGCATCAGCACTCTGACACATATTTGTGAAAATGGAAGAAGATGCTTTAAGGTTGAATCTCCACGATTTAGCAAGTAAAAGCCACAAAGTGGATTGAACCTGAATATTTAACTGATCCTGGATGAATCTGGCCGCTACTTAGATAAAAGCAGCGGATCCGAACTCACCATGGAGATGTGTTCTGTGATTTTTCATTTTTTATTTTACAGTACAGTACAATAACAGTTATTTATAAATAACAATAACAGATAATAGCGGACTGTCTGTCCCTGTAAACACAATAAAGAAATGTATAACTTTCTGAATGGCATAGCTACATATACTTTGCACAGAGTACATCATCATCTGACGCATAGAAATTAATTAACAATAACTTTAGCGACTGAGACGCATCAATTAACTTAACCAGCAATGTATCAAGATGACGTTTATTATCTTTAGCTAAATATTCTGGCATTTGTTTCTGTATATGTTTTTGCTTGACTTTGAACGCAAGTTTTGTAAGTTATGTGATGACAAATATTCAGTGTAAACTGGAAATACTTATATATTTAAATCCATATTGCGCCGCCGGCGTTTCTTCGCTCGCCATTTTTAAATCTCCCGGTAGACCGGTGTGTGCAAGGCATTATGGGTAGTTGGGGCGCACGGAGGATACACACATGCATCCTTGGGATTTGGGCAAAAGAAGGATTCCATTTATTCGGTGCCAGAACGTTTCACCTCTCAAGTGGTATACTCGGTCGTGGTTTCTCAGATCTTTTGTGCACTCTCAGAGTGCTCTTCCTTGGACTAACATTTTTTCATGTTTGTTGTTCCCAGGAGTTTTTCCCCGTTCCTGTTCCTGTCTGTTCTCCTCGTTTCAATTACCCTGCCTGTATTATCTTTGAGATAATAAAGACTATTTTTGTTTTTTACCCCCTGTCTGCGTTTGGGTCCGTTCTTTTAAGAACCATTACAAAAACTAATAACTACACTAAAACTAAGCATGTTCCAAAAAGTAAAAAACTAATTAAAACTAGCAAACTCACTCTAAAAACCTCATTAAAACTAACTAAATTTGAAAACAAAAAGCTGCCAACTGCATGAGAGGCGTTCATGGTCAAAGTGTTCCAGCAGCCTGCAGCAGCTGGTGTCTTCTCACCTGCACACAGATCATATCGTCTCATCTGAGGCCAAACTAGAACACGTCATCCCAAACAGGATCCTTGGAGTGTGGGGAGGATATAAGGCGGGCCGACTGGACCTCTGCACCTTTGTGAAGATGGTGAACTGGACAATGAGGGCTGTTGGTTTGCTGCTGCTGCTGCTGCTGGCTCTGGGTGGGTCAGGAGCTCAGGGGGAGCTTCAGGAGACGGCTCCGACAGATCCAGCTGAGGAACCGACCGAGCAGACCACAAAGCAGACCACACCTGACATCTGGGCGGAGGTGAGGGCTCTGAGAGACATGGTAGTGAAGCTCGACCTGCATGTGGAGCTGCTGCAGAGAGAGAACTCAGGTACACACTGATTACTGTTCACCACACTGCAAAAACTGAAATCTAAGTAAGATTAAATATCTCAGATCAAGGGGATATATGCTTATTTTTTGTCTGATAAGATAGTTCTTAGTCAGCATCTTTTATGTTCTGTGACTGTTTCACTTGTTTCAAGTGTTTTGGTCCTTAATTATCTAAATAAGATATTTCTGTGTCTTTTTTAAACATTTAACATGAAACATTTAACTATTTTGTGTCTTTTTTTAGCCATTTTGTCTTTTTTAATAATTTTGTGTCATTTTGTCTTTTTTTAGGCATTTTGTGTCATTTTGTCTTTTTTTTAGGCATTTTGTGTCTTTTATTTAGTCATTTGTGTCTTTTTAGTCAATTTGTCTTTTTTAGTCATTTTGTCTTTTTTTTTGGCATTTTGTGTCTTTTTAGTCAATTTGTCTTTTTTAGTCATTTTGTCTTTTTTTTTGGCATTTTGTGTCTTTTTTTAGTCATTTGTGTCTTTTTTTAGTCATGTATATAAAACTGCTATTTCAAAGTAATAATTTCTTATTTAAAGCATAACTAACAAATCATAACTTTGACATAATTTGACCTCTTCACATACCTAAAACATGCAGCCAGATGGAATCAATTGTTTTATTATCAAGTGTGTATTGTTGTGTAGTGTGTGAGAAATTACCTAGTACATTGGCACATAGCTGTAAACTGACACTTGATATTTAAACATTTAACATGAAACATTTAACAACAACAATCAAAAAAATATTCAATAATTCTAAGGTATTTGTGGGTTCATCGAGCATAGATATTTTTACTTGTTTTGGAAAGTCTTGACAAGCCAAATTTTGTTGTTCCATTGGCAGATAATTTTGCTATTTTTAAGCAAAATACACCTAATTTTTGTATTTTTTTCCTTCTTTTTGGGAGGTGGCTTTTGTCTTTAAGTTGTCATGGATATTTACAGCAGTTTTCAGTGTATTTCTGAGGTAAAATGAGGGTCAAACTACTGTAAATAATGTGTTGTGCATGTTAACAGCGTGCTCTGCTCTGTAATTCACTTTCATTGCATCAACTCCAGAACAGGAGAGTGAAATTCTCATCAGCAAGTTCAGGATCAACGAACTGGAGAGAGAAAATGCAGGTGATGAAGTGTGTCAGTGCACTCATGAACTGACTGTGAGCTCCACAATAAATGTTTAGGAGAAATCTATATGAACATGTACATGAGGATCTATCTGTGTTTAACTGTTGTCATGTAATAATTCACAAACAAAATCAAATTTCTTCTGTTTTTCAGTTCAAGAAACTCAACTGGCTGCCACCGAGAGCAAAACAAGTGACCTACAAACAGAGAATGCAGGTATTTCACTGTCAAACATCATGTTTTTTAACCACAATATTTGAAGCTGTTAAAGGTTTCATATATAATAAAGTTGGGACGCTGTAGAAAATAAATAAAACTGAAAGAAACTTAGAGAAACAAAATTGTATCAGTTTGAACATTTTCTGTCTTTGTCGAGTTTTCTTTATTAAATATATGTCACAAAGGATCAATAAATGATTGCTCTGTTTAATTTAAGACATTTCACAACTTTTATAGTGTCATGGATATTTATAGCAGTTTTCAGTGTGTTTCTGAGGTAAAATGAGGGTCAACCTAAATAATGTGTTGTGCATGTTAACAGCGTGCTGCTCTGTAATTCACTGTCATTGCATCAACTCCAGAGCTGCAGACCAGACTGAGCAGCAGTGAGAGTGAACTTCTCATCAGCAAGTCCAGGATTGAGATGCTGGAGAGAGAAAATGCAGGTGATGAAGTGTGGCAGTGCACTCATGAACTTACAATAAATGTGAATAAAAAATCAAATGTCTTCTGTTTTTCAGTCCAAGCTGCAGATCTGATGTCTCTGGAAACTCGACTGACTGCCACCGAGAGCAAAACAAGTCACCTAGAAACAGAGAATGCAGGTATTTCACTGACAAACATGACCACCATCTTTTCTGATTTTTGCTAGCAGATGAAATCGTTGAGAAGGCTTCTTCTGTCAATACAAAGTCCATAGAGAGCTATGGTTTGTTTGTTTTTAAAGTATTCATTCTGTAATATTAGTATAACCAAACATTGATAGATCTATATCATTTTTTCCTCTATTTCTGAATGATGCATTGCTCCCAAGCTGTTTTGAGACTTTTGTCTCTACATACTACTATTGTGTTTCATCACCAGTTCTCTTTTCCTCCTACTTTAACATTATCTTATTCTTTGAGCCACCATGTCAGCCCTTCGATGAACTTGAAAGTATTCCACATTTTGAATATATTATCAGTATTATTCAACTTTTCATTGCATTAATATTAATTTCACCCAATCCCACTTTTCTAACTATTCCTACTTGAACTTCTTCTGACACATTCCCGCCAGCATGACAGTGAAGCTATCCAGCTTTTCAACATCTGTCATTCTCTAGTACGGTTTAATCTCTCCTTTGGGCCATTTACAGAGGTTTAAGGTACATTTATGAGTGTAAATTTAACAGATAAAATGAGGGTCAAACTGCTTTAAATAATGTGTTGCACTGCAAAAACTGAAATCTAAGTAAGATGAAATATCTTAGATCAAAGGGGATATATGCTTATTTTTTGTCTGATAAGATAGTTCTTTTTAGTCAGCAGTTTTTATTTTAGACTGTTTTTCACTTGTTTGATAAAGATTCCACGGCTTTTGCCTTATTTCAAGAATTTTAAGAAAAATATTCTACATACAGATAAAAATCTTTGTAGCTGTATCAAGAAAAGTTCACTAGTTTTTAGTCTGACTTTGCTGGTATTTAAAGAAATATAATGCCTATGAATATAATTATGTCAAGATGATGGCTCCAGCATTTACTTATTAAGAGAAAATAGGTCACATGTATTTCATTAGAATCAAGAAAAATGCACTTGTTATTAGTTACACTAATTCTAAGCTAATTGTGGCTTCATTGAGATTAGATATTTTTACTTGTTTTGGAAAGTTTTGACAAGACAAATTTTCTTGTTCCATTGGCAGATCATTTTGCTATTTTTAAGCAAAATACACCTAATTTCTGTTCTTTTTCCCCTTGTTTTTAAGAGCTATTTTTTTTTGCAGTGTGTGCATGTTAACAGCGTGCTGCTCAGTAATTCACTGTCATTGCATCAACTCCAGAGCTGCAGACCAGACTTGGCAGCAGTGAGGGTGAACTTCTCATCAGCAAGTCCAGGATCGAGACGCTGGAGAGAGAAAATGCAGGTGATGAAGTGGGGCAGTGCACTCATGAACTTATAATACATGTGAACAATAAATCAAGCTTCTTCTGTGTTTCAGTCCAAGCTGCAGATCTGATGTCTCTGGAAACTCGACTGACTGCCACCGAGAGCAAAACAAGTCACCTAGAAACAGAGAATGCAGGTATTTCATTGACAAACATGACCACCATCTTTTCTGATTTTTGCTAGCAGATGAAATCGTTGAGAAGGCTTCTTCTGTCAATACAAAGTCCATAGAGGGCTATGGTTTGTTTGTTTTTAAAGTATTCATTCTGTAATATTAGTATAACCAAACATTGATAGATCTCCATCATTTTTCCTCGATTTCTGAATGATGCATTGCTCCCAAGCTGTTTTGAGACTTTTGTCTCTACATACTACTATTGTGTTTCATCACCAGTTCTCTTTTCCTCCTACTTTAACATTATCTTATTCTTTGAGCCACCATGTCAGCCCTTCGATGAACTTGAAAGTATTCCACATTTTGAATATATTATCAGTATTATTCAACTTTGCATTGCATTATTATTAATTTCACCCAATCCCACTTTTCTAACTATTCCTACTTGAACTTCTTCCAGCATGACAGTGAAGCTATCCAGCTTTTCAACATATGTCATTCTCTAGTACGGTTTAATCTCTCCCTTTGGGTCATTTACAGAGGTTTAAGGTACATTTATGAGTGTTAATTTAACAGATAAAATGAGGGTCAAACTGCTTTAAATAATGTGTTGCACTGCAAAAACTGAAATCTAAGTAAGATGAAATATCTTAGCTCAAGGGGATATATGCTTATTTATTGTCTGATAAGATAGTTCTTCTTAGTCAGCAGTTTTTATTTTAGACTGTTTCACTTGTTTGATATAAAGATTCCACAGCGTTTGCCTTATTTCAAGAATTTTAAGAAAAATATTCTACATACAGATAAAAATCTTTGTAGCTGTATCAAGAAAAGTTCACTAGTTTTTAGTCTGACTTTGCTGGTTTCTAGAAATATAATGCCTATGCATATAATTATGTCAAGATGATGGCTCCAGCATTTACTGATTAGTAATTCAAGAATATTTTTCAACATATTGAGAAAATAGGTCACATGTATTTCATTAGAATCAAGAAAAATGCACTTCATATTAGTTAGAATACACTAATTCTAAGGTATTCGTGGGTTCATTGAGATTAGATATTTTTACTTGTCTTGACAAGACACATTTTCTTGTTCCATTGGCAAGATTCCTAATATCTGTACTTTTTTCCCCTTGTTTTTAAGAGCTCACTTTTTTTGCAGTGTGTGCATGTTAACAGCGTGCTCTGCTCTGTAATTCACTGTCATTGCATCAACTCCAGAGCTGCAGACCAGACTGATGACTTACACTGACTTTGTTCTGTTAACAGAGAGAAAGGTGGCCTTTTACACAGCTCTGACTGATGAAGGAGTTGTTGGACCTTTCAGCTCAGACACCACACTGAAATACAGCAAAGTCTTCACCAACATCGGCGATGCTTACAATCCATATACAGGTAATTTACTGCAGCTCACATCAACATGTTTCCTCATGTAAATCTACATTGTTACTGTTTTTAATTTTCTCTCCTCTGTAGGTTTCTTCACAGCACCAGTCAGAGGGGTCTACTACTTCCAGTTCACTGCATGTCGTCGCGAAGCAGGTTCCATGGGTGTCAGTGTGTACAAGAACAACCAGATGATCATGTGGAATGATGATTATGAGGAAGAGGGAGGTCATGAATATATAACCAGCTCTGTTGTCTTGGAGCTGATGGCAGGAGAGGAAATCCACCTCGTTCTCCCATCAGGAAATTCTCTCTTTGACAGTATATACAACCGCAGCACCTTCAGTGGCTCCCTCCTCTTCACACTGTGAGGATCCTTCAGCTGCTGTCTGACTCCTTATTGGCTACACTGTGACTTACTGCATGTACCAAATAATGAGATTCAGCATCTGACTTCTCTGTTGTGTCATCACATGAAAGCAACATTGAAATAAATCTATGAAGCATTCAGAAAATAATGTTTAATCCCTCTGATTCTCCACTTTGTTCTCTGTGACGGTTCCTCTCCTCCTTCACTGTCTCCCTCCACCTCTTCTGTGTGTTCAGACACCAGAGGGGAACACACCAGCTTTATAAATATCATATTTCATTTTATATTTTGATCAACATTGTATTCATCATGTTAGGGAAAACATCTGTATTTTTATTGCACTACTTTTAAACACAACTTTTTCAAACAATAGGAACAGTTTTTAGTGTCTGGTGCTTGTTGTAAACAAACAGAGATCACTAAGTGAACACCTCCTGCAGCAGCAGCACATCATACACACTGTACTGCTACAGAGCTAACTGTTAGCCTGTTAGCAATTTGCAGACTGGACGCTAAGGGGTTAACATCCCCTCCGGCTTTGCTTACGTGTGCATGTGTGTGTGCGTGTATCTATAAATGTAATCGCATCAAAGGATCAAAGGCGTTGGGGTCGACCAATCAGAGCAGTGCAATCAACAGAATTAACTGCAGCTGTAAAATGTTCCGACACAGTGACAGCAGCCAGAGGTGGACAGACTGGAATTTCTGGCCTCGAACAGAAAGCATTTTTGGCAAAACCATAATACCTATCATTGATCCGACTTCACTTTGAGCGTCCTGAGTTCTTCCTGAACGTCTACATATGTTTTTTTTTAAGAAAAATGAAAAAATAGCTTTGTAAGAGCGATCTGAAAAACTGTTAAATATGCTTTTCTACAGAAATCTTCCTGCATTCTTAATATGAGTGCCAATGAGGCTGTTGGTGCATGTTGGTGACGCATCTGTGCGTCCTACGCCTAAACTATTAATCTGACAGCTTTACTATAGGATTGTGAGTGAGAAGACTAATTTTCCTACGTTTCGATGTATAAATGATTTCTGTAGAATGGAATTTGCGGCCTGGAGCGCAGTTTTCAAATTTATTTTTTGACAATTTTTTCTCTCCCTCTACACTCTGGCGATGATGTCACACACTGTGACACGAACATTCCGTGCAATACACACCCATTAATATCTCAGAATTTCTCCAAAAATGATCATGGTCATTGAACAGGGATTGATAAAAAACTATATGACCTATCGAAACGTGGATTAATACACCGATACACAAGACTTGTGTCTACTGTTTAAAGTGTAAATGGAGTCTCTAGGTGAAATTATGCCGGAGAAGAAGAAGTTTGAAAATCTCCAATTATTGTTTTTTTTCGCTCATTTTTTTTTTGGCCATCCCATTCACTTCAATGCAAAATTTTGGGCAGTTTTTCGCGACTTACGTCCCGAAAAATTCATATTTCGTAGAGAAAAGTAATAGCACACCGATCACGATCAAACCGCACGTTTTGATATATAATTTGTCCTGCAACTCGACGAGACTAGTAGCCGGACGAAATTGTGTCCGGAAGAGGAAGAAGAAAAAAATCCACAGTATAACAGTAGTGCGCAGGGCTTCGCCCCTACAGCTGTTGTGTGCTCGGTGCGATTGCCCTGTGGCCCTGATTAAACAGGAGGCTGGTTCCCATTATCTACTGGAATTGCTTTGTATTAATTTAAAGATGTATTAAAACATGGGTCTCAAACTCGCAGCCAATTGCGGCCCTCGTGGCGATATTTTGTGGCCCCCACCTTGATATCCACCTTAACTTTTCCGTCATTTTTGCATCTATTTTTGGTAATTTTGTGCCTTTTTTGGTCATTTTTGCATCTACTTTTGGTCATTTTGTGTTGTTTTTTTTTTTGTCATTTTTACATGTACCTTAAGTTGTACCAGGCATTAAAATGAACAAGAAATTGAAGAAAACAAGGTGGTCTAATAATTTTTTCCATGACTGTATGTTTGCAGCGTTTTAATTTTTCTCAAGGTAGGGCTCATTTTAACTACTTAATATACTGTTATAAGGTTGAATTAAAAAATGTCTATTCACTTGGATTGGATTCACATGGAGTAAAAAATACAATATTTGTCTCAAAATGTAGTTAATTATCAGTATAAAGTTACATAAAATTGAAATAGTCAAGTACCTCAAAATCGTACTTAAGTACAGTACTTAGTAAATGTATTTAGTTACTTTCCACCACTGGAAATAACAGCATAGTTTTATTTCTAGCAGTCACTACTGATAAAAATGCAGAGACAGAAACATAACTCTCTACTGACTTATTAGGGCAGAACAAAACATATTTTCACGTCGCTGTTACTTCAGGTGGAGTGATTTCTAACAGTGAATTAAAGCTAAAAAGTTTCATTAGTTTGTGAACAGTTGACCTTTTACAGCACTCAATAAGAGCAACATGCATTTCTGGATGTCAACAGCAATTGCTCTCATCACAAGTCTCCATTTAAATGTAAAAAGCTGCAGATTTTGCTTCAAAGCTTTCGTTTCCAGCCCAGGAAGAGACACTTGTATGTTCATGTCTGTTCCTGCCTGGAGGAAGCTCATTAATATTCATCATGCTGCAGAAAGGAAACAACTACAGTGACTTCATGGAACTGATGCAGCATTTTTAACCTGCCTGATGAAGAAGAAGAGGAGCCACTGGTTGGACACACTATCATTTAGAAGACATTTAAACGTTTAAAACATGGGTCTCAAACTCGCGGCCCGCGGGCCAATTGCGGCCCTCGTGACGATATTTTGTGGCCCCCACCTTGATATGAAAGTTTAATGTGAGTTTTATATGAATGGCACTTTACCGTGTTGTGTGTGGAAGGTCCCTTTAATTACTTTTTATGGTAATTTTGTGTCTTTTTTTGGTAATTTTGTGTCTTTTTTAAATAATTTTGTCTTTTTTAAATAATTTTGTGTCTTTTTTTTAAATAATGTGTCTTTTTTTAAGTAATCCAGTGTTTTTTCAGTCATTTTGTGTGTTTTTCATTTAATTTTGTGTCTTTTCTTTTAGTAATTTTGTGTCTTTTTTTAAGTAATTTTTTTTCTGTCTTTTTGTGTCTTTTTTTTGTAATTTTGTGTCTTTTTTTTTAAATAATTGTGTGTCTTTTTTGGTAATTTTGTGTCTTTTGGGTCATTTTGTGTCTTTTTTAATTTGTGTCTTTTTCTTTAAGTATTTCAGTGTTTTTTCAGTCATTTTGTGTCTTTTTTTTGTAATTTTGTGTCTTTTTTTGGTCATTTTGATACTGCCTCCAGTTAATATTTACCCCCAGGTAATATGAGTTTGAGACCCCTGATTTAAAGTTTGCTTTACAGTCACTGGTAGCCAATGGTTCATTTTAAGTGAAGGTAGTATTCAGATTCTTTACTTCAGTAAAATTACTAATACTACACTGTGAAATAACTCCACTACAGTAAAAGTCCTGCATTCAAAACTTACTGAAGTAAAAGTACAAAAGTATCAGCATCAAAATGTACTTAAAGTATCAAAAGTAAAAGTACTCGTTATGCAGAATGAACCCAGTCAGACTGTTTTATATACTCTAAGAGTATTATTATTGTTGCATTTATGTCAGCATATTTTAACTTTCTCAGTATAGGGCTCATTTTAACTACAAAATATAGAGTTTAAAGGTTTAATAATTAAAAAAAGAAGTCCAGTCGCCTTAAAAAAAAAAAGTTAAAACTAGACCTAAAAAGTGACTAAGATAAGATCAGACTTTATTTATCCCACAGTGGGAAATATAGTCTTCACAGCATCTTAATATACAGACACAAAGATATAAGACATATACATACATTCTATACACATTATATACATACATTTCTGTTATTTGGCATTTATTATTAATATAGATTTGTTTTGTTTCTTTGTTTCTTTTCCTGAGAGTACTTTGCATTTCATAGATATTGCACATTGGAGAAAATGTTTTTCACTAAGGTAAATAGAATAAATAAGTTGTTGCATGTAGTATGAACATCAATGAATAAATATATTTAGATATATGCAGAAATATACACAGTATAGTATTTGTGGTATATGACATATATAATATAGGAAAAATGCAGAAGGTCTAATTTAGGCCTAATGTGGTTGGGTGTAAACAGAGATAGTGCAGATAAAGCATTAAAGTGACCTGGTGGAACAAAAAGTACCCAATTTCAAAAAGCTTATTTTTTGTTACTAGGCTAAGTTTAAACCCATTTAACAATTCTAATCCATTAATAGGGTGTCCTGTATTGCATTTAACCCTATCATGTATATTAATATATGTTGTGGAGATGCAGAGAAAAAGGCAAATTTGTTAGCAGAAAAGGTGTCTAGTTTATTTATATTAAAATAAGAAATATGATTAAAAATAAATACCACGAACGCCCAATGTGACATATATGTCACATCACAGATCTTTGACATTTAGGGCAATATTTAAAAAAAAGAAAAAACTTCATAAATGTGTTCTATGTGGTCCACTTGGTCTGTGGTATATCCCTCATCATTTTCTTTCAAGGATAAATGGTTCTGGGTTCTTATGGGTTAAAAGTGCAGTGTAAAAATGCACAAAATTACTTCTTGTAATTAATGTTGGTCTGCTGTTCTTGCACTGAAAAAAAAAAAATCACAGTAAGTGGTTATTTTTTATTTGCTTCAAACCTTTTGTATTCCTATTTATACTGTTATACATGCATTTGAGCATGAAATATGTTAAGTTACTGCACTGTTATCAAATAGACACAGAATAAACAAATAGACACAAAATGACCAAAAAAGACACAAAATGAACAAAGAGATTACACAAAATGAACAAATAAGACACAAAATGACAGAAAAGACTCAAAATGAAGAAAAAAACCCCACAAAATGACCAAAAAGACACAAAATGAACAAAAAAAGACAAAAACACACCCAAAATCCCCTCCAATGTTACCCTATGGAGAGGCTAGAGTGATGACATCATCAAAAAAGACACAAAATGAACATAAAAAGACACAAAATGACCAAAAACATTCAATTAATGTTGGTCAGCTGTTCTTGCACTGAAAAAAAAAGAAATCACAGTAAGTGGTTATTTTTTATTTTGTATTCCTATTTATACTGTTAAACATGCATTTGAGCATGAAATATGTTAAGTTACTGCACTGTTATCAAATAGACACAGAATAAACAAATAGACACAAAATGACCAAAAAAGACACAAAATGAACAAAGAAATTACTCAAAATGAACAAAAAAGACACAAAACGACAAAAAAGACTCAAAATGAACAAAAAAAGACACAAAATGAACAAAAAAGACTCAAAATGAACAAAATAAGACACAAAATGAACAAAATAAGACACAAAATGAACAAAAAAGACACAAAATGAACAAAAAAAGACACAATATGAACAAAAAAAAGACAAAAACACACCCAAAACCCCCCCCCAATGTTACCCTATGGAGAGGCTAGAGTGATGACATCATCAAAAAAGACACAAAATGAACATAAAAAGACACAAAATGACCAAAAACATGAAATCTTAAAAGTGCAGTGTAAAAATGCACAAAATTACTTCTTTCAATTAATGTTGGCCTGCTGTTCTTGCACTGAAAAAAAAGAAATCACAGTAAGTGGTTATTTTTTATTTTCTTCAAACCTTTTGTATTCCTATTTATACTGTTAAACATGCATTTGAGCATGAACTATGTTAAGTTACTGCACTGTAAACATATTTTAAATTGCAGTTTCATCATATCTGGTTAAGTGTACGCTCCTATATGTGGCCCTGTGGTAGTGAACATGATAAACTGTGGCCCCCTGCAGCATTTAAGTGTCCCATCCCTGGGTTACATCATCATTGAAGTGAATCTGAGTGCTTCCCCAGTGTTTCAGAGGTGGTTCTGACTTTTCCCTCTGAGTCTCTGTGAATAAATGTGACCTGTCATCGATGTTCTTCAGGCTGAGTGGCCCCCTGATCCCCCTGATCCCTCGGCCCCCCGGACCCCTGACTGTAATCCATCCATGTGTATATTGATGAGCATAATTAATGAATGAAGCTTAGTGACTCTCTGAGGACTGTGGGGCCTCACCTGAGTATGACACACACACACACACACACACACACATACACACACACATTCTTGTACTTCTATCTTTGTGAGGACCCTCATTGGAACAGTGAATTCCCTTGCAAGGTGATAATAGTTTTGGATTTTTCATTAGTTTTAGTTTTAATTTAGTTGTGAATTTTTGTTTTAAAATTCAGTTAGTTTAAATGAGTTTTTAGAGTGAGTTTGATAGTTTTAGTTTAATTTTTATTAGTGTTAGTTGTAGTTTTTTGTTGGGTGGGAGATTAAAAGAGGTCACAGTAAATTTTGCCTTTATTTCCTTTGTCTGATCCATCTTCATTATGTATGAAAAAAGTTGACAAAGACGAAAACGAAGGACATTTTCACTATACTTTTAGTTAGTTTTGTAACCACACAATACAGTTTCAGTTAATTATCATTATCATGTAACCTTTAACCCTTAAAACAAAGTCTGAAATAGAATTGAAAAGAAGTGAGGACCCGCCGAAATGTCCTCACTTTGCACAAATGTCCTCACTCCGTTGGTTAAAAACATGTCCCGGTCCTCACTATGTAGGAAGGACAAGAACACACACACACACACACGCGCACACACACACACAGTGCTCTCCTCCCCGTCCCACCAGCTCCTCCTCTCTCTTTAAAAACACCTCCTTTCTGACTTCTCATTGATCTCTATTCATCATATTGTTTATGGCGGAGCCAAGAAGTCAGTGTACTTGAACTGTGTGAATGGGGGTGCCAATCAATACCTTTCCTCCCTTATTCCTCCACCCTAAACCTTTCCTCCCGTGCCCTCCAACATCCCAAATCATATCCTTATCGATACGTATCTAGCGGGGGCTCCTTGGTGTCTGCCGACGTGGCTCCTTTGGAGGCGCGGCCCCCATCGGACGGGGTCGGGATGAAATGCTCTCCTGCCAGCAGAAGACAGGTATATTTAGCATTTAGCCATTAGCAATGCTCATTGATTTGAACCCGGAGGAGAGGGATAAAGGTGACAATATACATCTGATTTTTTTCCCTTTTCTCCGTCTTGCTTTCCGTCCGTTCCTGGATGCGCCTGCAGCCGTACTAAATCCTGCCGCTCGACTGTAATGACTGGAAAATGAAATGCAGGTCGAGGGTTGAGGCTGAGCCTGAGAACATTAAGCGGCTGATCAATACGGCGCTTGGATTCGCCCGGTCACATTAAGCACTACATCTAATACGGCCTGTGCTCGTCGATGCTCGGCCCGTATCATTTAATTACGCTGTGATGTGTTACAAGCAACTCGCCTCATTCATTAACATTAAGGAGAGGCGGCCTGCTCTCGTCTCTGTCGTCCATGTTGATTACGCTGATATATAGTCCCCTTGGAAACATGATGTTCAATTAAAAAAAGCACTGCCACACTATTGATCATCACAATTGATTAACGAGATGAAACAGAAAGAAATAGAAACACGATACGCCTCAGTTTGTGTAGTTTTACAAGGCAGGATGCACTCGGTTTGTCTCACTTCCTGCCAGGGAAGATGATAGTTTTTTTCCTCTTTGTGCCTTCCTTTCCATTTTTTTCTGGAAAAAGTGATGTATCACTAAGTCAGAAGTTTTCAACCTTTTTGAGTCGCGACCCCCAATTTAACATGCATGTTATCACAGGCACAGTTCAGATCATACAAACTCAGTTGATAAGATGAATTTTGGGAAAATAATGAAGCAGACAACAACTAAATCATCTCTCTGTCTGTACATTTATATATTTTTTTAATATTTTATTGTTACTTTTAATAATAAGTCCTTTGCTATCAGTTTAAAGGTCCATTCTGACCTCCTGAGTGTGTAACAGTCAGCTTCAAGCCAGAGACTCCTTGGAAAGTAACAACTTGATACTTTGGGATTTGTCAGAAAAGACAAAAAAATTACCCAAAAAAGGACTCAAATTGACCCCAAAAAGACACAAAATGACAAAAAAAAGACACAAAATGGCCCAAAAAAGGACTCAAATTGACCCCAAAAAGACACAAAATGACCAAAAAAAGACACAAAATGGCCCAAAAAAGGACTCAAATTGACCCCAAAAAGACACAAAATGGCCCAAAAAAGACACTAAACGGCCCAAAAAAGAAACAAAATGACAAAAAAGACACAGAATGTCCAGAAAAGACACAAAATGATCAGAAAAAGACACAAAATGACCAGAAAAGACACAAAATAACCAAAAAAAGACACAAATGACCAAAAAAAGACACAAAATGACCAAAAAAGACAATAAATTACCAAAAAAGACACAAAAAGACCAAAAAAAGTATATTTTTTTTGTTTGTATTTAGTTTTTAGTGTAGATATGTTCAGTGTTTATCCTCCTTTGTTTAGTTTTTACTCAGAGTCAGGTGTTTCATACCTATTTTCTTTCACTCTGTAAGAACTTAAGCTGCTGCATTCTTTGAATAAAGAAACGTTTTAGTTCACCTGCTCTGCACCTGCCTTGAGCCCGGCCTGACAAAATGTGTGCGACATACCACAAAGACCAGTGGCCTTTAGGGTTTTATCATTATTTTATCAATTTAATTATGTAACTTTTATGGCTTGTCAGTATTTTGTAAGTTACTGATATTAGTTCTGTCTTTATTTTCACTGCTGGAGGCTTTGAACTTCCCTGAGCAGACAGAAACATTACAGAGTCCCTTCGGTGTCCTGGGGCCCTGCTGATATTATTGACTGGTTTTACCTTATGACAGAGATATCTTTGTCAGCCTACTAGTCTGTTAAAATCAGCTCAAATATAATTTGTCACACATGCTCTGCCACACCGATCAGCAGGATAACATTGTTTATTAATGATTCATTGGTTGTAGACCTCCAAAGTTAAGTTTTGTTGGGGAAATCGAGTTTAGACTGTTGGTTTAACCACTACAATATGAGCCACGAGTGCTGATCTTCCACCTTTATTTCTAGATTTGTTGAATTTAAGGCAGCTAAAACAAAACATGCTGTTTCACAACCCCTTCACCTTGTACCAACCCAGCCAGTGTTTTCATCAGTTTGGTCATACAATATTAGAAATCCACTCAGAAAAGGGAAAGAGTAAAGAAATGATGGGGATGAATTTTTTAATCTGATTTTATCTAATGAATGGGCCACAGAATCACATGTTTATGGGGTACACAAAGTGTCCGATGCTTATTGTAAACAAACCGGCATGCTAACTGTACACAAAGTGTCCGGTGCTTATTGTAAACAAACCAGCATCCTAACTGTACACAGAGTGTCTGGTGCTTATTGTAAACAAACCAGCATGCTAACTGAACACAGAGTGATGTGATACTATGAATTATCTAGCATCAGTATTAAATGGTCAGTAATGTTTTATCAAAAGATGCAATGTATTAGTGGGGAAATGGGAAATATGTTTAAGGTGTGGTCCTGAACTTAGTGATAAAACTCCATGTCTAGAGTCTCCAAAAGGCCAAAACAGCCCAAAAAGAGAAAAAACTAAAATGTGTGGAATATTTAAAGTAGCAGGATGAAAGGGGGAAAGAGAGAGAAAAGAGAAGGCAGAATGAGCTGGACGCCATCATTAAGATCTTTGGGAAACTGGTTGAGAAGCACAATCAGCTCATCGAGGCCTTTTTACTATTTTAGATGCTTCTCTAGGTGTAAAAAGCTGTTGGGCATCAAACAGGAGCTGCTCTCCATCTGTCTGTCTGCAGCTCTTCTTTGAGTTGGGATTTCCAGCGATCTGTGGCTGCAAAACAAAAAACACATGTTGAAATGTCATTCTTCATTATCAAACAACAATAAATAATCAATCTTAAAGAGAAATCCTAAAAGGCATTCATGTTCTTATTTATAGCTTCATGCACACACAATTAAATGATTTCATTCAGTAGAACAGAAGGGTGAAACAGGGCTGTGGTGGCAGGACATCTGCCAAATTAACTTTTTATTTTTAAAGGCTGTACTGGACTGACTTTTACAACTATACGCTCCAAATAAAGACTAAATGTTAGCGGGGAAAAACTCAAAAGGAATCCCTCGACCTCAACATGTCTGAATGCCAATGGGATGTGTTTTTCTCATGCAGAAAATTGAATATTTTTTTGTTAATTTTTTTTGTTTTGTTAGCACCAAATCATTGCTTAAACAAGACCTTTTTACCATGGGGCCTTCATATAGTCATATAATCTTAATTCTCTAAACCCTTATACACCTATACGGTAGTTTAAATTCATTATTCATTGAGTAATTAATTATTTTTTATATAACAGATGGATGACAAGAACAGCTTGACACACAGTCTCATCTCAAATTAATCGTAAAGTTTGCAGCTTTCAGATAATGTGACATCTACTGTTGACCTGCTATCTCCCCCTAAAACCCCTGTCCCCCACCCCCAACTCTATAACAAGGGGCCGAATGTTACAGGGTTAATGTAAACTGAAGGGGTTTTGACTCAGCCCAACATTAATTTAAATGTAAAACAAAAAGTAATCATGATGCCTTAATGAGGCCTAAAGGTGCTGATGTGTGTGTATGTGGCCCCTCCCTCATGTGGCCCTGCTCCTCTCCTGGAGATCATGAAGGGGGACCGGGTTCCTCTCCATGATCTCCATGTGTCAGAAGAACATCATGGAGGAACGTCCAGGCCGTGGCAATATCTGGAAATAAATTGGGCCCCTTTAATCACCGTAAATTCACGACCCCCAATGTCCTCCTTACTGCAGAACGGGCCCTCATCCTGAGGTTTAAAGGTTAGAAGTTTAATTATAAACTCAGCAGAAGGGAAGCCTCCATCTCCAGAACAATATGACACAAACAAAGTCAACATGTGAGAGGGACAGAATCAGAACCTCACACTGCAAAAAAGGTGTGTCTAAAAACAAGATAATTTAATAAATCTTGTCAAGGTAAATTATCTGTCCATGCAGCAAGATAATTTCCCTCAGATTTAGTGTTTTTATCTTGTTTTAGACATCCCTTTTTGAGATGTAAAACAATACTAATTGTTAGTGCTAAAAAATGTCAAAATTGATGAAGATCTTATTTTATGGTGTTCCACTGGGTTCTGTTCTGGGTCCACAACTTTTTTCATTACACTGCAAAAAAGGTGTGTCTAAAAACCAGATAAAAACACTAAATCTGAGGGAAATGATCTTGCTGCATGGACGGATAATTTACCTTGACAAGATTTCTTCAATTAAGATTATTAAATCTAGAAATAAGCATGTTGAACACTTAAAATAAGAAATGAACAACATAAATTAAAGCTGCAAGCAGCGATGAACTAGTGCACTGCAAATGATTTGTTTCTTACCAAGATAAATTATCTAACACTTGTAAATCTGAAGTTTTTTTTAAGAGTTAATTTCTTATTTTAAGTGTGCAACATGCTTATTTCTAGATTAACAATCTCAATTTCATTTGACAAGATTTCTTAAGTTATCTGTCCATGCAGCAAGATAATTTCCCTCAGATTTAGTGTTTTTATCTTGTTTTTAGACCTTTTTTTTGCAGTGCAGAATCTGTGTGTCAGTTATTGAACTTCCATAACTTCCAAAAATAACCGAAAAATTGTCCCTGAGAAGTGACAGATGAATTGAAGTTGAATGGAGTGAAACTGTTAGTTGCTAAATAGCTAACTGGTTATGTTTGGGTTCCTTTTTGGAAGCCTCATGCTAAAATTTCTCCAAGGTAAGAAAATGACCTGAGTCTTGCATCTGCAGATGTGTACCTCACTAAAACCTTTGCCATATCAGATGTCTGTGCCATCACTCAGTAAGATATTCTGTGAGCTAGCCAAAAAAACAAAAAAACAAATAACAACTAAAAACAACTGTAATGTATGTCCCCATCTATGATCCTACTCCTACTGCAAGATGTTTAGAAACCTATTGAAACAACCTAAAGTTAATAAGACCTCTGGACTCCATATACCAATCTGCTCTTAGATTTATTACTACTAATGGCTATGACACTCATCACTGTATCTTATATGATAAAATGGGCAAACAGGCAAAAGAAACATAGTTACACACAGATGATGATGGTTGAGGAGATGAGAACTTATGTGAAACACTATAAGGAAGTGAGATTGTCTGTTCTCTCGCTCAACAAATAAAGAAGCTTCCAAATCTGGGGCTTTGTTTCAGTTATAGACAGGAATAATTTAATAATACATTTATTTTTCCCATCGCCACAAAAGTCAAAGAATAGAGACATTACATTAGTTTTTTTTTATTAGGGACACAGGTAACATGTTTTACATACACTTCCATTCAGATAAATTTACATGTATGCATTTCTTATCTACACTTGTTTACACCTTTATTTTGAAAACCGGACAAAACAGCCTCTGTGAATGTATCAGGCCAAACATTATAAGTTACAGCAAGAAACAAATGTTTGTTGTCTTGTGATAACAACTTAATTATTAATTATTGTAACAAAAGGATGTTTTCTTAAGATAATGTCATGATAACAAAAAATCAGGTCGACTGAGTCAGTGATCTTCTTAAAACAGACTTTTATTGGAGAGCCTTTCCTGCTTTTAGTTGAACTTTAACTTCCATTGAACTGTCTTTTAATTAATTTAAACAGAATGATGTCATTTTCTACCATTACTTTTATCTGTTGTTTTATGTCTGTTTTTAATTCGTCTTTGCAAAGCACTTTGTTTTGAAAAGTGCTCTATAAATAAAGATTATCATTATTATTATTATAATGGCTGTGCTGGCACAGATCTGTGGAGAGAGGTCTGGCTACACTGCAAAAAAGGTGTTTAGTCTAAAAACCTGATAAAAACACTAAATCTGAGGGAAATGATCTTGCTGCATGGACAGATAATTTACCTTGACAAGATTTATTAAATTAAGATTATTAAATCTAGAAATAAGCATGTTGAACACTTAAAATAAGAAATTAACTCTTAAAACAAGATAAATTATCTAACAAGTCTAAATCTAAAGTTTTTTTTTATCTTGGTAAGAAACAAATAATCATCAGGTCACTCTGCTCGGACCAGTTCATCACTGCTGCAGCTTTAATTTTATCTCTTTTGTACATTTTTTGTCTTTTATGGTCATTTTGTGACCAAAAGAAGATGTTAAAAGACACAAAAACAAAAAGACACAAAAAAAGACACAAAAAGACATTAAATGACCAAAAAAAGACACAAAAACACAAAAAACACAAGAAACACAAAAAAAGACACAAAAAAGACAAAAAAACACCAAAAAAAGACAAAAAGTTTTTTTTTTTATCTTGGTAAGAACCAAATAATCATCAGGTCACTCTGCTCGGGCCAGTTCATCGCTGCTGGCAGCTTTAATTTATCTTGTTTTAAGAGTTAATTTCTTATTTTAAGTGTTCAACATGCTTATTTCTAGATTTAATAATCTTAATTTAAGAAATCTTGTCAAGGTAAATTATCTGTCCATGCAGCAAGATCATTTACCTCAGATTTAGTTTTTTATCTGGTTTTTAGACCTTTTCTGCAGTGTATGCAAGACCAGTGTAATTTTTTTTTACTACTTTCAGGTTCCTAAAACAAAAACTGGAGCTGGTAACATGAGTATTTAATGCCCAGACAGGAAGAATTGTTCCACTTTTACTCTCAGAGAGAAAAAAAACCCAAACCCTCATATTTCCCCAAACGTCCAACCGTTCCATTACAGTAAAGCACACAGAGTGAAACAAACAGTGAAGAACCTTAATCAGATAATGATTACAACTCCTTCTAGAGGCAGTTCAAATCTCAGCAACAAAACACTTTTAACGAGAGCTAATTAACGACAGCGAGAGTGAGGACGGGTCCTTCGGTCCCCTTAATGACTGGTGCTGGTGGTCTTGTAGGAACACGGACCCCGGGGACCGGGGATGGAGGGACGCTGAGAGGGACTTTATTAAACTGATGAAGGAGCTTGACAGTAAATCCAATTGAGCTCCACGGCGCAGCCAGAATTATTGGTTTTCTGCTTCCTCGCTGGCATTATCTGGGTGTGCTGTGCACCGGGGGAGCCGTTTGGGAGGCGGGGGAGAATAAATCCTAGATAGCGTTCGGCATTATGAGGCAATAATGCTTAAACACGTCTATTCCTTTCCTTTTCATTAATAGAATAGTGTCCCAGCTCAGTCATACACATTGATATAAGTTTCTTAGGATAGGAGACACCCCCTCCTCCCTCCATTGTTGCAGTAAAAGGCTTTATCCGTGATTAATGAATGTATTCTGAAGTGACTGGAACTCGCCTCTAGCTAACTGGAACTATTTAGTTAAGCTCTCCCAGATAAGAGCCCCTCCCTCACTTCCTTTGCGGAGTGTGCCGGGGCAGATCTATCACCATTTCCTCCCCTTTTCTCTATTATGGGATGAGATTGTACTGAGCCACTTCTAAGTAGCCAAGCTGTTATTGTTATGTCTTTGCAATAGCAGGAATGGGAGGGTGCAGGTGGGAGCTGGCATTTACCTCCACGCGGCTGCTCGTTTAAAACTCAATGAAAGGGGAAAAGTGCTGAGTAAAGTGTTAAGTGGAGGAGGGAACATCTGTGATGCTATTTTTCTACGTTTAGTATCATAGTATGTGTGTATGTGTGTGTGTTCTTGTACTTCCTACATAGTGAGGACAGGAACACGTTTTTAACCATCAGAGTGAGGACATTTTTGCAAAGTGAGGACTTTTCGGCCGGTCCTCACTTCTTTAAAGGCTTTTTCTTTAGATTTCAGACTTTGTTTTAAGGGTTAAAGGTTACATGATGATGATAATTAACTGAAGCTGTATTGTGTGGTTACAAAACGAACTAAAATTATAGTGAAAATGTCCTTCATTTTCGTCTTTGTCTTATCCATCTTCATTATGTATGAAAAAAGTTGACAAAGGAAATAAACTGAATTTGAAAACAAAAGTTCACAACGAAATTAAAACTAAAACTAATGAAAAATCTAAAACTATTCTTTGGAAGGGAATTCACTGTTCCAATGAGGGTCCTCACAAAGATAGAAGTACAAGAATGTGTGTGTGTGTGTGTGTGTGTGTGTGTGTGTGTGTGTGTGTGTTCTTGTACTTCCCACATAGTGAGGACCAGGAACACGTTTTTAACCAACAGAGTGAAGACATTTTTGCAAAGTGAGGACATTTCGGCCGGTCTTTACTTCTTTAAAGGCTTTTTTGAGCTTTCAGACTTTGTTTTAAGGGTTAAAGGTTACATGATAATGATAATTAACTGAAACTGCATTGTGAGGTTACAAAACTAACTAAAATTATAGTGAAAATGTCCTTCGTTTTCGTCTTTGTCAACTTTTTTCATACATAATGAAGATGGATCAGACAAAAGGAAATAAACTGAATTTGAAAAGAAAAAATCACAACGAAATTAAAACTAAAACTAATGAAAAATCTAAAACTATTCTTTGGAAGGGAATTCACTGTTCCAATGAGGGCCCTCACAAAGATAGAAGTACAAGAATGTGTGTGTGTGTGCGTGTGTGTATTGTTGCTGCACTGTCCCGTACCACTGTTATATCAGTGTGATTACTTGGAGAGTTGTCAGTACTATACATCATGTAGTCACCAGTTTTAATAGCACCACTGCTCTGTCCTTTCTCGTGTTTCAAACAAAGTGAAAAGAGCTAAATCTTTATGATGTGTTGCAGAATGGTGTTTCATTAATAAAGTGTTCAGTGCACTATATGATATCAATCCACTCCATATGAGCCTCAGTGCACTGAATGTCTTTCTATTATTGGCTCATTTAAAAGGCTAACTTTTTTATAATTTGTTCTCAAGGGTAATGCACGTTAGAGATGCAATATGTAACTTTCTGCAACCTAAACGACAGAATGGACCATTTGTTAATACGACACATAATGAGCATTACACACACGTCATTATACATCCTCTGCTCTGTGCTAAACGGACATTACAACCCACAAATCCCCCTTCAATTCACTGTACAATAGCGCGGCCAATTTGAATGCACAGAGACAAACATGTAAAACTTACCGGGTGTGTGGAAATGCAACCGCTCCTACTTACCTGCCCGTTTCTGGCGGAGAAACGGGGCGTCATGACAGATGTCTTTATATAGGACAGGGATGGGCAACTTAAATGCTGCAGGGGGCCACAATGTTTAATGGACACTACCACAGGGCCACATATAGGAGCGTGCACTTAACCAGATATGATGAAACTGCAATTTTAAATATGTTTACAGTGCAGTAACTTAACATATGTCATGCTCTAATGCATGTTTAACAGTATAAATAGGAATACAAAAGGTTTGAAGCAAATAAAAAAATAATCACTTTATTGTGATTTTTTTTTTTTTTTTTTTCAGTGCAAGAACAGCAGACCAACATTAATTGCAAGAAGTCATTTTGTGCATTTTTACACTGCACTTTTAAGATTTCATGTTTTTGGTCATTTTGTGTCTTTTTATGTTCATTTTGTGTCTTTTTTTTAATGATGTCATCACTCTAGCCTCTCCATAGGGTAACATTGGGGGGGATTTTGGGTGTGTTTTTGTCTTTTTTTGTTCATTTTGTGTCTATTTTATGTTCATCTTGTGTCTTTTTTTGTTCATTTTGTGTTTTTTTTTTTTGTTCATTTTGAGTCTTTTTTGTCGTTTTGTGTCTTTATGTTAATTTTGTGTCTTTTTTGGTCATTTTGTGTCTTTTTGTTCATTTTGTGTCTTTTTTGGTAATTTTGTGTTTTTTTCTTCATTTTGAGTCTTTTTTGTCGTTTTGTGTCTTTTTTCTTCATTTTGTGTAATTCTTTGTTCATTTTGTGTCTTTTTTTGTTCATTTTGTGTCTTTTTTTGGTCATTTTGTGTCTATTTGTTTATTCTGTGTCTATTTGTTAACAGTGCAGTAACTTAACATATTTCATGCTCAAATGCATGTATAACAGTATAAATAGGAATACAAAAGGTTTGAAGCAAATAAAAAATAACCACTTACTGTGATTTTTTTTTTTCAGTGCAAGAACAGCAGACCAACATTAATTGCAAGAAGTAATTTTGTACATTTTACACTGCACTTTTAAGATTTCATGTTTTTGGTCATTTTGTGTCTTTTTGTGTCTTTTTTTTGATGATGTCATCACTCTAGCCTCTCCATAGGGTAACATTGGGGGGAATTTTTGGTGTGTCTTTGTCTTTTTTTGTTCATTTTGTGTCTTTTTTGGTCATTTTGTGTTTTTTTTCTTCATTTTGAGTCTTTTTTGTCGTTTTGTGTCTTTTTTTGTTCATTTTGTGTAATTTCTTTGTTAATTTTGTGTCTTTTTTGGTCATTTAGTGACTATTTGTTTACAGTGCAGTAACTTAACATATTTCATGCTCAAATGCATGTATAACAGTATAAATAGGAATACAAAAGGTTTGAAGCAAATAAAAAATAACCACTTACTGTGATTTTTTTTTCAGTGCAAGAACAGCAGACCAACATTAATTACAAGAAGTAATTTTGTGCATTTTTACACTGCACTTTTAAGATTTCATGTTTTTGGTCATTTTGTGTCTTTTTAATGTTCATTTTGTGTCTTTTTTGATGATGTCATCACTCTAGCCTCTCCATAGGGTAACACTGGGGAGATTTGGGGTGTGTTTTTGTCTTTTTTTTGTTCATTTTGTGTCTTTTTTTTTGTTCATTTTGTGTTTTTTTTTGTTCATTTTGAGTCTTTTTGTCGTTTTGTGTCTTTTTTTGTTCATTTTGTGTTTTTTTTGTTCATTTTGTGTCTTTTTTGGTCGTTTTGTGTCTATTTGTTTATTCTGTGTCTATTTGTTAACAGTGCAGTAACTTAACATATTTCATGCTCAAATGCATGTATAACAGTATAAATAGGAATACAAAAGGTTTGAAAGAATAAAAAATAACCACTTACTGTGATTTCTTTTTTTTTCAGTGCAAGAACAGCAGACCAACATTAATTGCAAGAAGTCATTTTGTGCATTTTTACACTGCACTTTTAAGATTTCATGCTCTAATGCATGTAGTTGTACTGAGGGCCACTTCAAGTGAGGGTCCGTATGCGGCCCCTGGGCCTCCAGTTGCCCATCCCTGATATAGAAAGATGACGACAAAATTTACTGACAAGATTAAATTGATGTAAGTAATTCCAGTGTTGAGTGCATCAGGACAGAGACATTGATAAAACCAGAAGGGACGGACCAACACAGACCCAAAGACGAGCAAATGAGTGTAGACAGGGCAGACAAGCACTGACTCTGCCTGATGGTCGCTTCTCAGCCAAGTTTTAACATGATATGCAGAGGAACAGTTGCCATGTCAAACATTTAATGAAGTGATGTTAGAAAGCTCTGACTGTAAAAGCTGTCTTCTCTGCTGCGTCCCCTCTTATTCTGGATCTTGTTCATCTGTCCTCGACTTTTTACACTTAAGTACTTCAGCCTCTTGTGGCCAAAATGAGTATTACATCATAACACACTTTGATTTATTTTTTCTATTCACAGTTGAGAGAAAACAGTTCACACTAGATGAATCACCCATTTTTTTTTTTTTTTTTGGCCTCTTATTGCCTCCGTTATATACCAGATACAAAAGTTGATATGTTAATGGCAATTAGATTTGGTTATTGTTGACTACAAGAGAAACTTTCTGCCTCATTCTAGAAACAAGGTCACTGCATAACTATGATTACAAATGACATTGAAATTCTGTCCAAATGTTGGCCCAGGGTCAGTTTTAACCAGGATTGAGGCACCAGAAGAAGGCAATAAGTTGATAAAAAAAGGTTGGAAAAAAAACAAGACTGAGAATTTTCTCTTATTGGACAAAACAATTCTTGGTTGAATTTAATTTTGTGGACACAAAATGCAGTTTAATCGCAATATATTGTATCCTGACTCAAGTATCGGGATAAAATCGTATCGTGGAGCCGATACGCTGATTCACACCTCCAGTGTAAATGTACAACGGCGTATTAGGGACAAGTATGAAAAAAATAAAAAAAATACTGACCCGGGGGAGGGGAGTAATATTTCGAGAAAAAACTTGCAAATTTACAGGATTTAAAGTGGCAAATCTAGGAGAAGAAAGTCGCAGATTTACGAAATTCAAAGTGGCAAATTTGCAAGAAAAAAGTCGCAGATTCATGAGGCTTAAAAGTGGCAAATCTAAGAGAAAGAAGTAGCAGATTTATGAGAAAAAAGTGGCAAATCTACGAGAAAAAAAGACACAGATTTACGAGATTAAAAGTGGCAAATTTGCAAGAAAAAAGTTGCAGATTCACGAGGATTAAAAGTGGCAAATCTAAGAGAAAGAAGCAGCAGATTTATGATTAAAAAAAAGTCGGAAAAACAGTTAAATCGCAATATATTGTATCGCAATACTCACCATATATCCACCAATATCGTATCAGGACTCAAGTATCGGGAAAAAATCGTATCGTGCTGATTCACACCTGCTGCCCCCGCGACCCGGCCCCAGATAAGCGGCGGAAAATGGATGATTGACACCTCAGGTAAAAACCATCCTCTGGAAGGAATAAACAAACGTAAAATGGATCGACTGACCATCAAACCAAACAACAAAAACAAGGAAAAACTTCCCCCAGCAGGGAGAAGTGCTGCGACTGTGTAGCTACCACCCACAGCCACACTTAAACAGATCTGTAACCATGGTGACGTCTGTAGGTAGCATCTGTCACCGTTTCTGTGCTACTTTATTTAATATTATTTATGCAAAATGTACATGCAGATTTTGTTCATTGTGCATTGAATACCAGTAAAATTTACAAGTTGTTCTGTAAAGTTGTTTACATTTGTACTGTATTTTTTGCAGAATTATTCTGGTAACCACTGCTGCCATTTTTTTTCTGTAAAAGCAATGGAATTTTTTTACAGTGTACATATAGCATCTGTAGTAAATATTTAGTAAATTGCTTATAGAAAGCTATACCACATCAATGGACCTGTTAACATTATATTAATGTACAACCCCAGTTCCAAAAAAGTAGAACATAACAATAGAAAATATACAACAAATCAGATGTCGAAACTGAGACATTTTATCATTTCACGGTGTTGGGAATTTACCTGCTGCCCCCGCGACCCGGCCCCGGATAAGCGGAGGAAAATGGATGGATGATTGACACCTCAGGTAAAAACTATCCTCTGGAAGGAATAAACAAACGTGAGATGGAACAACTGACCATTGAACCAAACAACAAAAACAAGTAAAAACTTCCCCCAGCAGGGAGAAGTGCTGCGACTGTGTAGCTACCACCCACAGCCACACTTAAACAGATCTGTAACCATGGTGACGTCTGTAGGTAGCATCTGTCACCGTTTCTGTGCTACTTGAGGCAAATGACAGGCATGAAACCCTGGCAGCAGATGCCATCACAACACCTGTGACATTTCTGATGAAGGCTGCTGACGACATGCCAAATCTGTCATAGTAACATTTTACAGCCTGTATGTTCAGGCTTTACACAGGCTGCTGCAGGCAGAAACTGCACTCAGTGCATTATTTCATGTTGGGGTTTTTTGTAGTTGTTCAAAAAAACTTATACAACTCTAAAAATCCAAAATATCGAGGTGTAGTCGTTTTTCCAGACTAGTTTATTTGCAAAAACATCAACTTTTCTCAAAGAAAAGCTGCAGAAAAAATGATACACATGAGAACTTGAGTCAGTTATTTATGTATTTATTGGATTGTTTATGTTTATTTACTTTTCCCATTTAATATTTAGGAACTATCTAAAGATAGCGAGTATATACACTACCGGTCAAAAGTTTTAGAACACCCCAATTTTTCCAGTTTTTTATTGAAATTCAAGCAGTTCAAGTCAAATGAACAGCTTGAAAGGGTCCAAAGGTAAGTGGTGAACTGCCAGAGGTAAATAAAAAAAGGTAAGCTTAACCAAAACTGAAAAATAATGTACATTTCAGAATTATACAAGTAGGCCTTTTTCAGGGAACAAGAAATGGGTTAACAACTTAACTCTATGGAGTCTTGGGCTATTTTGTCCATTTTTTAATTATTTTCATATCTTTGTAAGTCATTTTGTGTCTTTTTTTGGTCATTTTGTGTCTTTTTTTGGTCATTTTGTGTCTTTTTTTAGTCATTTTGTGTCTTTTGGTGTCTTTTTTTGGTCATTTTGTGTCTTTTTTGGTCATTTTGTGTATTTTTTTATTCCTTTAGTCCAACATAAAATGTAGTTTTGAATCTTTTTTTTACTTTCAAATAAAGAATTTTAAATGTTGCAAATGTGCATTCATTTCAGAGTACACTGAGACATTAAACTGCATCATTTTCAATTAAAATAAAAATTTTCTGGAAAAGTTGGTGTGTTCTAAAACTTTTGACCAGTAGTGTATTTTAATGTGTAATCCCCAGTGACTTTGTAGTCCGTTGTGATTTGTGAAGCGTTCCCTGCGTACAGCTGTTTACCTCACACACATATTGTGCTGTATGTGTGTTTTGAACATATTTACTACATGCTAATTAGTCCATCAAGGTTTCCGGTGTGTCTGCAGCTGTCAGTCAGCAGGAGATGAGTGGACGCCGGCTGGCTGAACTGTCTTCAGAGAGAGATTGACAGTGTTTGGCTCGCTGGTCAGGATATCTGTGGATTTAATTACAGGTATAACGAGATGTGGAACATGAATGGAGCTCGTTATCTAACGTTACTGTAGTACTGAACTGTAAGAAACTTTTCCACAGTAGTTTCAATTTAACGTGGTGGTTTAAATTTTTACACTGATTGTCAGATTCCAGTGGAAAAATACTCCTGGAGGGCCTGATCAATGGGATAGTACTACTACATACACACAAAATGACAGGGGGAAAAAATCTTAACAAAGGACACAAAATGACAAAAAAAAAAAAAAGACACAAAATGACAAAAAAGACACAAAATGACAAAGACACAAAATTAACAAAAAATACAAAATTACAAAAAAATAACCACAAAATGACAAAAAAGACACAAAATGACAAAATAGACACAAAATGACCAAAATACACATAATTACCAAAAAAGACACAAAATAATTTAAAAAAGACACAAAATTACCAAAAAAAGACACAAAATTACTGCAGGTTCTTCTTTTTGAAGACCTCAGGCTAAATGTAAAACATTTGCAGTGTTTCTGCTTTATTCTACCCAGCTGTGTTTCAATACATGAATGAAATATGTTTAACCCTTAATAGGACACTCATTGAAATACTTGCAAATTCCAAATTTCAACCCTAGAGAAAATTGGAGGATATTACATACAGCCAGAATGTGGACTGTGAAATTTGTAAAAAAAAAACAAACAAAAAAAAAACATACGGACGCGGGGGTAATATTTTGAGAAAAAAGTTTACGAGATTAAAGTGGCAAAACTACGAGAAAAAATGCAGAGATTTATGAGATTTTTTTCTTGTAAATCTGCGGCTTTTTTCGCATAGATTCACCACTTTATATCTCTTAAATCTGCACATTTTTTTCTTGTAGATTTGCCACTTTAATCTAGTAAATTTGCAACTTTTTTCTCGAAATATTACCTCCCCTCCCCCCGGTTTGTATTTGTATTTTTATTCATACTTGGCCCTAATATGCCTTCATAGTCAAGTTCTCCTGGTACAAGTCACTGAAGAATAACACGACGACAGATTTTTTTTCTAAATTTTTCATTTTTACATTGGAGGTCCAGGTCAATAAAGTGAATATTATTATATTATTATCATACTGATTGGTCAGATGTCATGGTGTCACCATCTGTAACATAGTCTGATCTTTGCTGATTAGCTGGAAGAAATCCATGTGGTTCTATGACCAAACAGAGAGACATGGAGACCTCATTTAATATCCACTGAAGTTACCAAATATAATTCTTCGCCCGATAAAGGGTTAAAAACATAAAAAGCTTGATAGAAACATACCTGTATTTCTGTTCCATCACCTTTATTGAACCTGGCTCCCTGTTTGACAGGCTGATAATCAGTCTCCCTCCTATTTGTCAGGTAAGTGTCTCCTGCTCCCCGTGCTGATGAGTACGATAAACAAAAGGTGCTCTGTGTGTTGACTGATTGACAGATGTGCTCCAGATGTAGAAATGATCCTTGAGGTCCCGTCTCAGCTCCGTATCTAATCCCCGAGCCGTCTCCCGCCTGATGGAGGGCCGCACAAGACTTGTAATGAACTCGGTCTCGACTGGAGGAGAAGCAGCGCTGCCAGGCTGCCTGTCTGTCTGTCTGTCTGTCTGTCTGTCTGTCTGTCTGTCTCCAGCAGATTGAAGGAGACAAAAGGCGGCGGGCTGCTTTTGTTCTGCCAGGGAGAGAAGCTGGTGGCTCGGCTGGTGGAAGACGGAGACAATGTGAAAGTTTCTTTTTTGCATTGTGGAACGTGGCTGTTTTTTCACACCTCATTGCTCAGTAATTTGATGAGCTCTGTGTGTGTGTGTGTGTGTGTGTGTGTGTGTGTGTGTGTGTGTGTGTAGCCTGAAGGGCCTCAGCTGTTCACAGAGAGTATTAGCCATGGATGTTACCGTGCCAACAATGTCCCCGACTGCAACAAACCTGCCCAACGAGCTCTCCCATCAGGCATATTGTTTTGTTGTTGTTGTTGTTTTTGTTGTTGTGGTGGTGGTGGTTTTTAATCTTGTTATGTTTTTAACCAGCTGCTTATTAAATGGTTCATTTAAGCAAATTCAGACACTTATCGTCAGATAATCCATCTATCTGATCTGTTCACCAACTGTTAACAAAACCAAATCAATCAATCAATCAATCAATCAATCAATCAATCAATCAATCAATCAATCAATCAATCAATCAATCAATCAATCAATCAGTCAATCAATCAATCAATCAATCAATATCCTTTATTTAACCCTTTGATGCTCAACATATAAACACCTTCTAATCATCTACAGATCTAGAGGCGGATTTAAAGTCTCCAATCACACTGAGGACTCACATGGAGTGTCCTCTGTTGCTATGGAGATGGCTTCAGGTCTAAGTATGGAACTGGTCACATGGTAACCATTGTAAATGACCCCTGTCTATGGTGGTTTTAGGTGAGATCATATATGAATTTCCTCCTTGATCTTTCTTCAGTGACCTCTGACCTCAACTGAAGACCAGGACGGACATCTGTGGACCAGTGGCCCCACCAGAAGCACCACAGTGGGGATTCCTTCCATAACTGGAGTGTCTGTGTCGTCATGTCACCAGAGGTCAGAACTTAAAGTCAGGATTAAAATCAATGCAGCAGAAATAGAGATATTGTCCATTCATTCTTATTTTCCATCAAAACCTTCCATTCTTCCTACATTACCCACATTTCTGGCGGCTGTGGCTCAGTTGGTAGAGCGGGTTGCCCCCCAACCGAAGGGTTGGTGGTTCGATCCCTGACCATGGCAGCCTACATGTTGAAGTATCCTTGAGCAAGATACTGAACCCCAAATTGCTCCCGATGCTGCGTTCATCGGTTTGTGAATGAATTCCCAATGGTGGCAGGTGGGATCGTTTAGGGTAGCCTCTGCCACCAGTATGAATGTGTGTATAAACAGGTGAATGAGTGTGTAAAGCACTTTGAGTGGTCGCAAATCGACTAGAAAAGCGCTATATAAGTGCAGGTCCATTTACCATTTACCATTTACATGTTTGGAAATGAATGAATAAAGGACACGCCGCTGAGGAATCGGCTCTGAAACTTCATTTATCGTAATTTCAACAATGGTGACCCTGATGTTTTTCTATTGGACGCATTCAAGAGACAACAGGAACGGTGATGCCGACTGACACTGTTTCTCTGAAGCTTCAGACAGCTTTGGACAAGACCTGAGAGGACCAGGAAAAGTCTAAACGCAGAATAAAAAGCTAGAACGCAACTCCACTTTTGCATTTTCTGTCTGGATCGTCTCCATCTAACCAGGGCCTTAATGTCAGGATGTCCAGGCTGTTAAACAGCATCAGGTTAAAGGTGAACTCTATACTTCAAAGTCCAGTTTCTCCACCTGAGGAGTCCTTGTTTAAAGACCTGCTGGGCTCAGTCGCAGTGCAATTCCTGTGTGTCTTTTTCTCTCAGTAAAATAAAGCAGGAACCCAAAGCTTTTCCCTCATTGTTATTCTAGTCAAAGCAGCTGACAAACAACCATCTCCAGAAAAGCCCCCGCCACATAATGAGATGTGAAATATAATAAGCAGAGTTGGCACGAGGCAATTTCAAAATCCGCTGTCTGATGTGTTTTTTTTCTCTCTTCTTCTCTGTTTTTCATCATGTTTTTGTTTTATCCATTGTCTCCCTCCACCTCCCTGTCTCTGCCTCTCTGTGTGACACACACATGGGCATCCCTCACATCTGCAGGGATTGACGGATCCTCGGATTATTTCTCACCCACCAGAAGAAAAAAAAGGAAATCAGAATGCAAAGAGGGCAATTTTTACTCAGATATGATGTTGTTTTATTGCACAGCTGAGATTAGGGTGAGCAGATCTGATTGTGTCTGATAGGCAGTGATCTGGGGGGGTGAGGCACTTGTTGAAGAGCTTCTTAAAAATGCAGAAAAACAAAAGCACATTCACACACACACACTCACTCCTATGGTTTGCTCTTTAAACAAAGTTTAACTTCATTGCCCTTCCACTCTCGCCGCAGGCTTTAAGGTCTGCTCACTTGGCTTTTGGAAAAAATGTAATATTTCAAACTTGAGTATGAAAAACAACTAGAAGAAACCACATTGCCTTTTTTTTAAGCCAAGACCGCCATCTAGTGGGGTCAAAAATAAAGCAAATGCTTCAGGAAGCTTTGTTGGCCCAACACTACACTGTACAAACATCCTTTTTGTTTTTACAGAAAAAAAACTGGCAGCTGTGGTTACCAGAATATTTCCATAAAAAATACAGTACATATGTCAACATCTTTACAGAACTTGTAAATTTGACATCCTAAAACTGTGGTAATTTAAAAAGAAAATACATTTTAAAGTTGTAGATTATACAGTCTTTTACTGCTAATTTAACAGGACAATGCTGCTTTTATACTAATTTTTTATGCAAAATTGACATGCCGATTTTGCTTATTGTGCATTGAATACCAGTAACATTTACAAGTTGTTCTGTAAAGTTGTTTACATTTGTACTGTATTTTTTCTAAAAGGGGCACCACTGTGTAAAACAGAGAAAAATATAGCCATCTCACCTAAATCAGTCTCATGAAATTACTAAACTATCATTTTGGAACACTGATTAATAATTAACTTAATAATTATAATCAAATTACCATATTTATATTTAGTAGTGTTTGAAGGAATTTGGAGTTCTTTTCATAGAAGAGGCTGGCACATCACTCAAAATGTACAACATTAAAAGGACAGCATGTATGTTCCAAAAATGTATTTTTTTGTAAATACACAAGTAAAGCAAACAAAAACATCTATAGAGTATAGAGAGCTACAAGGTCTAATCTAAGATGATTTACAATGGAAAATTTGATGGAAACAACACATCTCGAAAAAGTGGATGATAAAAGGCTGGAAAAGTAACTGGCAAATCAAAAATAACTGGAGGAGAATGGGCAGAGGTTCAACAATCTGTGACAAACTGCGTCTAAAACACTGTGGGAAAAAAAATCAGAAAAATGTTCCTCAACTTAAAATTGTGAAGACTTTAAAGATTCCACCATATATATCGTCAAAAGATTCAGAGAAAGAAAACACCAAAGACAGCATATCTTATGTTCAAACTGATAAACTATATATATATTTTTTCATATATTTATTTATTTTAAATATAATAAGAATAACAGATAATAATAGGAATTTGATGCATTGCCTTTATTCATGTTTTACACAGCATCCCAGCATTGGAGTTGTTGATTGTTGTTTGTTGTAATGTGGTAAAAAAAAATGTATTACATTATTTTAAATACATTTTTGTAGAGCATTCTTAATCTGCATGTTGGCTAATTACCATGTCTTATATGGGATAACAGTGTGTAACCATAGAAACATGAAGGCTGTTTAATTCAATTTAAAAACAAAAGAATAAAAGCTTGACTGATTTTGACTTACATCAACATACAATTCATTATTTAACCTAAAAACCTGCTGATAGTATTAATCCTGAGCACAGATGACTTGGAATCACGGACACTTTTTTTCAATTTCGTAGCTTGATTGCAGACTTTCCTGCAACTGTCTGCAACTGTTTTTAGCTTGGGTCCTTTTAAATGGCATTTTTACTGATGTATTTAACTGGTCTGTTATCTGTATTATGAATTTGTAATGCTGTGCTGTTTGTAAATGTACTCGTAAATCCGTTTTATGGTAGAAATTCCATCTCAAGTAGTACTGCATACATCAAGAGCCAATAAGAGATTGCTTTGCTTGATTTACTTGAATTCCAGCAATTAAATGACACAAAAGCAACAAGAGGGTAATAATATCAGCATGCATTAAGTTGTCAATGACAGCTTATTATGAACGCACGAGGACGAGTGCTCGACTAACGTATTCGAGTGTTTTCTGATGGCGTGTCCTCAAACAAAGACAGATCCTCAGTGACGGTTCAGTGGAAAAATACCTGCTTTTAATGTAGAAAACACAAGAGTGATTTTTTGGACAAAGATATCAGCCGAATCTGTGTGATATTAAAGACTGGAGTGATTCTCTGACATGACCAAAGACATTTACTCAAGTACTGTACTTAAGTACAATTTTGAGTTATATGCACTTTTTTAATTATTGGAGTATTTCCATTTTATGTAACGTTATACATTTTACTCCACTACATTTAGATGACAGCTTTAGTTACTTTTCAGGTCGAGATTTAACATAAAAAAACATGAAAGTTATTATACATTTTAAACTCAACAGTATATTAACCCATAAGAACCCATGGTGACACCCGTGTAACAAACACTTTAAATGTTCGAGACTCTCCCATATTCAGCTTTAGGCTTCACATTAACTCATTAAGTCCCTAGCAAGACTGTGTGACTTTGACAAGAAGTGACTTTTCCAAAATATGTGTGTGACTGGAAACAGAAATGTTAAAAAGTAGCTAATTTCAAAAGCTTATTTTTGTTTAAACCCATTTAACAATTCTAATTCTAATCTAAGTACATTTGACGAAATATAAACAAAAAATAATCCTATCCTGTTACAATTTTACAATATGTGGTGGAGATGCAAAGAAAAAGGCAAATTTGTGTTTCTGTAAGCAGAAAAGGTGTCTAGTTTTTAGTTTTCTAGTATTTTAAAATAAGAAATATCATAAACGCCCAATGTAACATATATGTCATATCACAGATCTTTGACATTTAGGGGTAGTATTTTTTTATTAAAACACCATAAATGTGTTCTATGTGGTCCACTAGGTCTGTGGTAGATCCCCCATAATTTTCCTTTAAGGATAAATAGGTCTGGGTTCTTATAGGTTAAATAGTTAAATAGTTAATACAAATATCTAATAATATATTTAGAATATATAAAACAATCTGAGTGGGTTCATTCTGCATAACAAGTACTTTTACTTTTGATACTTTAAGTCCATTTTAATGCTGATACTTTTGTACTTTTACTTCAGTAAGTTTTGAATGCAGGACTTTTACTGTAGTGGAGTAATTTCACAGTGTGGTATTAGTACTTTTACTGCAGTAAAGGATCTGAATACTTCTTCCACCTCTGCCAAAGAGCAGGCTCATTAACTGGTCCATGCTGCAGCCACAGTAAACCTGATCAATTAAGGAAGTCAATGGAAGTCCTGGACAAGGCTGGATAACTGTGGGTAAACCTGTCAGAGCATGGCTTCAATGTGTTTAAACAGTATATTCTATTATTGAGTAAAGGATCTCATATTGGAGAAAAAAAAACAAGAAATGTGTGTGGATGGGCTCTGGGTGATAAAGGATATTCAGGATATGAAGAAAAAGGCTGGAACTTTATTAAAAAAATGTAGTTGCATGTCACATTCACGTCTCAGCTGCTGGACCTTGATTTCTTCTTCTTCTGTCTCTGTGATGCATCATGTGTGGCGTCAATTGGTGCAAGTCACATGATGCAACAGTGAACAGCAGTTGCTAATTTGCATCAGGTAAAATAACAGAGTGGAGAGCTGCTCGACATCCTGTGTCTTTACCTGAAATGTTCTGCAACAGCTAACTGGTGTTGATAAAGGAACAGGTGGTCACTTTGCATTAAATCCCTGGTGACGTCAATTAAGGAGGGTAACCATGCTGTGTGTGTTTAACTACAGCTAATTCTGGAAAGGTCCAAGTGTGCTTGAAAATAAATGCAAGGGAAGTGTTATTCTGTGTTCCCTTGGTACTCGCTCAAACAACATGTTCAACATAGAACTGGAATAGAACCAGCTGATCACTGGTTTTTTTCCAGCTATCATTTTTGACCGTATAAGTTCATAATGCAGACCAGTGTTACTACACCTGACACATATACATCACAATCTATATGATATGTTTGACTGTTGTCATGTCCCAAGAATAACTGGCACTATGCCAACATAAGTAATCTGTAATCTTTATCCAGTTGTGTAAGCATGTCAGAATTGGATTTGCAAAATTTAAAGTCGCAAATTTGCAAGAAAAAAGTTGCTGATTTATGAGATTAAAGTGGCAAATCTATGTGAAAAAAGTTGCAGATTAACAAGATTTAAAGTGGAAAATCTATGAGAAAAAAGCTACATTTTTACGAGATTTGAAGTGGCAAATTTGTGAGAAAAAAGTTGCAGATTTACGAGACTTAAAGTGGTAAATTTGCGAGAAAAAAGGCACAGATTTATGAGAAAAGTAATCTGAAAAGTCTGCTTTACAGACGCTGCACGGAAAGCAGGGGATGCCACACTGACTTGTTTTCCGACTTTTTTTTCTCATAAATCTGCAACTTTTTTATCGTAGATTTGCCACTTTATTCTCGTAAATCTGCAACTTTTTTCTCTAAATATTACCTCCCTCCCTCAGATCCATATTATTATTATTATTTTCATACTTGGCCCTAATACGCTGTCATACTAACACTCCCTTTTTTTTATCACTGACATACGTCATAGTTCTCAGCAGTCTGAACAAACAAGTGTAATTGCATCCAAGAGGCATTGAGACTCTAAATGCTTCTGTCTCTCCAACGTTATCCGAACAGTGGAAGCTTCTTCTAAATCCATACATGGTCTGTCTCCTTTCCTCGTCGTGACAACAGCAGCTAAGGTTACACAACGATTACACTGAAATGAGCCCTTTCAACACATATGGCTATGCACTGTGGACATACGAGACAGCTGAAGTGGCAAGTGTAAATGGGGACAGGAATGGACGGCTTCTGCTGGGTGCAATCAATAACAGAGCTCGTAAGGTGGATTTAAAAAAGGACGGCAGGTCACCGAGCTATCATCTTCGGAGAACCTTATTATAATGAGTAAAAAGGGGAAAAAAAGAAGATTGTCTTTAATGGATATCAGTCCTGTGACCTTCCAAGCACAGGATGGCTCCTCCAACCGATATTTCACCCCCAACCTCTAATGATTGCAGGGCTCATCATGAGTGCTTGCTCCCAGCTGCAAGGCTATTATCTTTCATAGAAACTGATGTCCCTTCAAATAACATCTAGCAGCACACGCATGCTTCTGTCTGTGTGTGTGTGTGTGTGTGTGTGTGTGTGTGTGTGTAGGGTAAATGAGAGTATGTGTAAGGGAGGTTGCGGGGGTGACAGAATCACGTTACCACCCTGCTATCGACCGCCACAGGGCTTGTCTTCCTGCGGTCGACGCAACATTAATAAAGCTTTCGCACAACATCTTCTCTGAGATTGGGATCTCGAAGCAAACAGCAAAAGAGGGAGACAGAGAGAGAGAGAGAGAGAGAGAGAGAGACGGAGGGAGGGAAGCCGCCCTGGCTTGGAGGTGGCCCGTATCTGTGCATCATCACACACACACACAAAAAAAAAATCCATTTTTCATAAACAGAAGTTTTCTAGAAGCATCCAACATCTCTTCCTTGAGCGGATCCAACAGATATATGAGTGTCTCTGATATAATGAATGTCACTGAGCTTGTTTGATATTAAGATATTTATTGAGTTATTGATTAGCACTGGAGTAAAAACAACTACTAGAGTAAAATACTTTGATTGTTATCTTTATTCCAGTTTACACTATAATGCCCATATTTATTATTTATCTGTTGTGGTGCTTCAATCCATCACTGCACTGCCAAGCCCCCCCTAACACAGTCACTTTATTCAGCCCATTTTTAATATCTAATGCTGGTCTTTTAACTCATATTTGCACTGACTTTTCTTACCTTTTTGCACCTTAACATACACACTGTTTTTTCTTATGCTTATGCTGTGTGTTGTATATATATATGCGTATGCTATCTGCGATCCCTAAACTACTTGGAATTTGAATTTCCCTCTGGAATTAATAAGGTTTATATCCATCCATCCGTCCATCTACAAGACACCACACTGCATAAAGCATCTACAGTAAATATTCATTCAATTGTTTATAGAATTATATACCACACCAATTGACATGCTAAGATTATATCAATGTACAACCCCAATTAAAAAAAAAAAGATGGGACGCTGTGTTAAATGTAAATAAAAACAGAATGCAATGATTTTCAAATCTCAATAACCCAATTGTTTATTCCCAATAGAACATAAAGATTTTGAAGCTGGGACATTTTACCATTTCATGGACAATTTGATGGCATATAGATATTCAAATTTCCATATTTACATTTAGCAGTGTTTGAAGGAATTTGGAGTTCTTTTCATAGAAGAGGCTGGCACACTCATAATATACATTAAACGGACAGCATGTATGTTCCAATAAGGTATTTTTTCTAAATAAGCAAGTAAAGCAAACAAAAGCAATCTATAGAGTGAAGAGAGCTACAAGGTCTAATATAAGAAACTTTGGTGGAAGCAACACATCTCAAAAAAGTTGGGATAGGGGACAATAAAAGGCTGGAAAAGTAACTGGCACAAATGGAAATCAACATAAAATTGTGAAGACTTTTGAAGATTCCACCATCTACAGTGTATATCATCAAAAGATTAAGAGAATCAGGAGAAATCTTTAAAAAAAAATTATGAAATGTCTCTTCCTTGAGCAGATCCAATAGATATGAGTGTCTCTGATATAATGAATGTCACTAAGCTTGCTTGATATTAAGATATTTATTGAGTTATTGATTAGCACTGGAGTAATTGTGTACTGTAGACCCTAAGTTAACAATTAAGCCCCACAGAAATGTCATATCTATTTATGATTGTTCATATATTCCCCTTTTAATTAAATGGATCTATACAGTCACTGAGAAAACAATTCATAAGAAACCTAAATTCAAAAGTGAGAATATAAAATGAAACTTCAGTGAATATGAATATTTGAAAGTATAAAATGAAAGTCTGAGAATATGGAATAAGACCCTGTTCACACCTGGCATGTACATAATATATCATGTGTGTCTGGATACAATATTGACATTAATGACATGCAACCAGCAGGGCTGCTCATGTGAACCTGGACGGTTATCAGAGACTTGGAGCTGTGGCCTTTGCCAGGCTTGCTAAAGGTGCCAGGAGGTTGTTTTCTTAATCCTCTAGGACAACTTTAAGTTTATATTATTATATCAGTAATAATGCAGTCCTAAATATGATGCAAATGTTGTTGCAACCTGTAAATTCTCCACTTTTCAGTCCTTATTTTAGCAGCTTTTATGGGAGCTCCGATGCATAAAAGTGCATTTTGTGCATAAATGTATACAATTGGTTAATTAAATGTAATTTTGTTTGGCAACAATGACTGTCCATTAGTAAAGGCTTACTATGTAAATGAAACGTACAGGTATGCAATGAAATTTGAGCTGAGAAATATTTTAAAAAACGGACATAATTTAAGGAATCATGCTAAAATATTTTTACTTCTCTATATCAGCAGCATGAAAATGTTGTTTTTTAAAATTGTGATTCTGTTTTACAGTTTTGTATACTTTTTTTTTTTACAAATGAACCTGTCCAAATTCAAATATACTGAGTAAAAACTGATTGATAGGTCTGCTTCTGTGGTGTCAGAGGACAGTGATTATTCCCCATAATTTTTTTTTTTTTTTTTCAGGGTGAAAAAAGGAGATGTGTTGAAAAGTTATGTGGAATTGGGATCAGGCATTTGTAGAGGTGAATTTTTTAATAAATGTAGACCAAGTTTTGTTGAATCGGGGTATATTGTGATTAATTGATGCTGACATTTTTTCCATTGAGATTTGGTCTATTCCCCATAATGTTAATGCTCTTCAACTGCTTCAAAACTCATCTCAGGGTCTAGAAATGTAAAATAATGTCCAAGTTACCAACCACCGTCTCTCCTGGACCCGTACCAGTCCCAGGCTGAGCTTGGCTCCAGTCTCCCAGAGTAAACAGAAGCCTTGTTCCCTCCCTAAACATTTATTACACGCCGCCTGCTCATGACAAACCTCAACATGCAAGGCTGCAGAGGCTAATGGGATTGCACCATATGGGCCTACATATTGCACGCATTCGTCTTGCGGTGGAGGTGTATTTCTTTCTCTTTTTTGTTTTGTTTTGATGAAATGCATTGACGTTTCCACTGGGCAAACATCTCCCCTAAGCTTCCTAACCCTTCCTATCCAACAGACAAACAGGCAGAGAGAAGAGAAGAGAAATGAAATAGATTTCTGTTTGTTTGTTATCTTTTTCCAACCCCAGAGGCTGGCCTGGGTTTGAAGGGAGGCCATCTCAGACCTTTCCGGAGAAAAGCTAATGTCGAAGATAGTGTTATCGGCCCCGAGGGCCACAGACAGACAACTGACAACTGAATCCAAGGCTTAAGTAAAACACTGAGGTCTAATAGTAGCTGTTTTACTGGCTGTAAACATCGATCATCCCACTTGTCCGACACTTTTAGAGCTGGAAGACCACCACGCTACAGGCTATAGTGGTTTGATGTGAGAAAAATAGCAGTTCATAGGTAAGAAGATTGCATTGATTTCCCTGTGAAGCCAGAGGGAGGGAGAGATGTAGATATAGATAGAGACAGACAAAGAGAGGGAGAGATAGGCAACCCTCTACTTTGGATAGCGGTTTTCACCTCTCAACATGAAGTGGGAGTTTGGGTGGCGATGGAGGAAAAAATGAGTGAAGACCATGTTAATTTCTTCCATGTTCCCATGTTCCTTTTAATGCAGCATAAGTGCTCTAAATGGGTACTAAAATCTAGGCATGATCTGAAAAAAAAAATTAAAAATAGACAAGCATTACTTCATGATTCAAGGATCTGAGGAGAGTCAGACCTGGTTCAAACTGCAATCCAACATAATAAGATGTTTCAACATCCAGACAACTCAAGCAAACCCAAACAGAACAAAAACAATGTTGATTCTCCACCAATCAGCCAACAAGTTCAAATTCAGACTCTGATGCTAACATTTAGGGTGCAGTAATTCATGTACATATTTAGACACTTTTATTTTTATACGAGTTTATATATATATATATATATATATATTTATATATATATATATACATATATATATATATATATATATATATATATATGTTAGACCCATTTTGTGGAGAAGCTGATAAATAATTCAGATTTGTAGTTCATAGTTCATTGTTCTTTATTGAGGTTGTAGGAATGCCTATTGGTTAGTAGTAATTGCACTCTTCTTATTGGCTGAGACGTGTGTAACGTGATAATTGCGTACTTTGTTTTAATTCAGATTACGGAGACGAGGAGAGCACACTAGTTTTTGACCGTGCTCATAATTATTATTATTTTTTGGATTGCTGCAGTTTATTATTTGTCATGCTCAAACGAAAGGTTTTCAATAAACCATAAGAAAGAAACTGTGGAATTTTTTCAGCTTATGACACGCGTCAACTACATCCTCACGCTCCATAATTGAAGTGTGAGTTTTAAAGTAAAACTAGACGGAGCCACACTAACAATATATATATATATATATATATATATATATATATATATTTATAGCCTGCGGATATAAAAAAAGGCTGAGGTTTCACTTTAGCCAACACGTTTTCCAACCTAAACCACAGAAGAAGTCGTGTGTCAGTACCTCCCATAATGACAGCTTCTTTGGATCTATGTTGTTAAACCACTGAACTAGGTTAACCCATTTAGACCTAAAACACCTGATAAAAATGCCTGTAAAACCTCTGGGTGATTTTAAAATAAGCCCCTAAAACCTGAAGTTTTTCTGGAAATTCAACAGAAGTGTCAACTCTTCCTACTAAATAATAGATTTTTCAGCCTCTGTAGCAGATAGAAATTAAATTCAAAAAGAATTCGAGAGCTTACAGCTGTGGCTTTCATGAGAAGTTGAGTTTATTTGTCCAAACCATCAAGAAGGGTTTTTTTTTAATCAACAAACTCAGCAAATAGAGAAAAAAAAGGCATTCTCGCCTATTATCGAACAGGAGAGTTGAAAGAGACAGGAAATGGTAGTGAGAACTAGAGCCTCAACACAAGGTGCTCTACCAACGGAGCAGCACTGTTTTCAATCAAACGTTATAAAAGACAGTTTAAACAGTAAATAAATGTCGTAAATGCCAGAAGTGAAGTAGCTACAATGGTCACGTGACTACCGCAAGTTACGTAAAAAACGTAACTTAAGTTAAAAATGGTTTACTTTTGGCTGTCAATCACTACTACGTCAGCAAGATGGCGGAGGAAGCATATTTAACTTGAACAGCTTCTATGAACTAAATGATAATAGACTAAAGTAAGATGTGTAACTGTCACTGTTAGTCAAAGCTGCTTTGTGAAATTTGACAAATTTGTCAGAGGAACAGAATGAGTTGTTGAAAGTCTGTTTGATGAGTTCATATACATTTTAAATGACTGACAAGACAAATACATGTTCAGTTTAACAGAGCCAAGTTTAATGGTAAACACTGATTCTTCTGATTTCTTACAACTCATAAACAAACACCTACTCATTTGGCACAACATGATTTAACATAATTCAGTTTTAATTATAGCTTCATAAGAAGTGTAATATATTTCCCAGTTAATGCTCATCTCATTTATTTTTTTCTATAATGAGTATAGTTTTATAGTACCCAAGTGGACCCAATGAGACTTCTAGTGAGAGTCTCCAGGGTTTCTGCAGAGATGTGTCAAAACTACAACATGTTTTGGAGAAACAGATCCATGTTAATCCTGCAGCCAGGATACATACATTTTAGAAAAAGACAAACAAGTCAAAAAAGACCCGAAGAGAGTCAGAACCGGTCTGCAGAAAGACGTGAGGATAATTAGACCCAGTCAACACTCCTGATTGAAAGAGAACAGCAGCACTAGCAGCAGCATGATGCTCCACTAATAAACCAGTCAAAAAGAGTCCAGAGTAGTCTAAAAATCAATGTTAAATCCCCTCAAACCAAAATCTTTCTCCAGCTCAAAATCCCGGTGGTCCGAGTCCGTGCTCGATAAGTCGTGTCCACTTTTAAACCATCAGATCAAAACTACTAACCACTAACTCATTAGGGATCAATGCAACACCATTTCCTTTGATTGCTTGAAGGTAAAATACTGTTCAAGGCATTTAAGATAGGGAAGCACTGAAATGAATGTAGACAGACACGTGAAACCATCCATCTGCTTATCTGGGACCAGGTCATTCCTTCAGTATATTCTTCTTTTGGAAAGGATCAGACTCTATGACATTTATCGTCAGGATATGAGTTTATGTAATCAAAGTGCTTGAAATATTGGTAGTGTTTTGGCCTAGAGACATCAGACTCCAGAGGTCCTTTCATACTGCGGTCCTGGAAATGTCCTGATATATTGCCGGAAAAGATCAGTGCCGGCTTTTCACCTTAGGGCGGTGGGAGGAGACAATAGTGACGTGAGACAGAGCAGCAGCAGTCCTGCACAGTAGCACAATGCTAACAGGCTAACAGTTAGCTCTATAGAAGTACAGTGTGTCTGTGCTGCAGCAGGATGTGTTCAGTTAGCGACATCCGTTTGTTTACAACAAGCATCGGACACTAGTGATGTGTCAGTAAAGCCTCATGAACCATTTGCTTTATTTTTTGACCCCACTAGATGGCGCTCTTGGCTTAAAAAAAGGCTCTCGCAATGGTAATTGAGTGTGTTTTCAGCCCTTGAACAAAGAGCACCATCTAGTGGAGTCAGAAAATAAAGCAAATGGGGCATCATGAGGCTTTGTTGGCACATCACTACCCGACACTCTGTGCAGAGTTAGCATGCCGGTTTGTTTACAATAAGCGGCGGACACTCTGTGCATAGTTAGCATGCCGGTTTGTTTACGATAAGTGGCAGACACTCTGTGCACAGTTTGCCTGCCGGTTTGTTTACAATAAGCGGCGGACACTCTGTGCATAGTTAGCATGCCGGTTTGTTTACAATAAGCGGCGGACACTCTGTGCATAGTTAGCATGCCGGTTTGTTTACAATAAGCGGCGGACACTTTGTGCATACTTAGCATGCCGGTTTGTTTACAATAAGCGGCGGACACTTTGTGTAAAGTGAGCATTCAGTTTTTTTTACAATAAGCGCGGGGCACTTCGTGTATAGTTAGCATGCTGGTTTGTTCATGATAAGTGGTGGACACTCTGTGTACAATTTGCATGCCGGTTTGTTTACAACATGCGGCAGACGCTGTGTACAGCTAGCATGCTGTTTTGTTTACGATAAGCGACGGGCACTCTGTGTAGAGTTAGCATGCTAGTTTGTTTACAAATGAGCGGCGGACACTCTGTGTACAGTTAGCATGCCGATTTCTTTACAATCAGCTGCAGACACTCTGTGCACATTGTCGGCTGCTTCTTGTAAACAAACCGGCATGCTTAATGTGCACAGTTAGTGACGGCAGCCGCAGTTGTTGAGCAGCTGCTGAACAGTGATTGGATAACTGTCGGACCCAGTGGGAGGTGTGTGTTAGACGTCAAATATTCCTCCTTGTCCCGTTCATAGTGGTCCCCCTTCCAACAGTCCCACCAATTTTCCACCTCTGTGACTATCTCTGGAGGCGGAAATTTGGTGGGATCATTTGCTCCCGACACCCGTAAATGTCCCGGCATAAAACGGCACTATGAAAGTGCCTAACGTTGGACCCAGACCAATATTAGACTGTGGACGTTTAATCTCTGCATGACGGACCAGAGGCTGGTAAATTGGAAAGCTCAGTTTCTTTGTGTCCGGGCCTTCAGAGGGCTCTAATCTGCTCCTTCCATCTCTGACCTGCCGTTCCATCCCTCAGGATTCATTGCAATAAAGCAGAAAGTGGGTCAGTGTCTTAATGTCCCGTGTTGTTGATGAGTGCGACAGACCTGGCGCCCCTGCGACCCTCCCTCTCCCCGTGTGCTGTGGCAGGCTGGTAATGATGGTAAAAGAGGTGCTGGTAATGAATGGGAGCCTTCTCCATCTGCACCACCTGCCTCCCTCCTCACACACACATTATTCAGAGAAGGGAGGCTCCCATTGTTCACATGCAACAATTGATGAGCGTGTCAGCCTGCCTGTCGAGACAATAGGGGGTAAATAAACATCCACACCTTGTATTAAACACACACACACACACACACACAAATGCCAAAATTTGCTCCACGTACCAATTTGTAAAGACTCACACATCCATCACACACCTTTTTCTTTTGAATGGGTGTGTTTTCTGTCAACTGCAGGTCAGTACAATTGAATAAATGAATTACCATGAATGTAAATCATAAATATTATCACAGATACATTCAGAATTAACATGGTGTATCATTCATAATGAAAGGGTTTATGTTTTGACTCTTGATGGGCAACTTAAATGCTGCAGGGGGCCACAGCTTTCCATGTTCACTACCACAGGGCCACATATAGGAGCGTGCACTTCACCAGATATGATGAAACTGCAATTTCAAATATGTTTACAGTGCAGTAACTTAACATATTTCATGCTCAAATGCATGCAAAACAGTATAAATAGGAATACAAAATGTTTGAAGCAAATGAAAAATAAACACTTACTGTGATTTCTTTTTTTTTCAGTGCAAGAACAGCAGACCAACATTTATTGCAAGAATTAATTTTGTTCATTTTTACACTGCACTTTTAAGATTTCATGTTTTTGGTCATTTTGTGTCTTTTTATGTTCATTTTATGTCTTTTTTTGATGATGTCATCACTCTAGCCTCTCCATAGGGTAACATTGGGGGAATTTTTTGGCGTGTTTTTTTCTTTTTTTGTTCATTTTGTGTCTTTTTTTGTTCATTTTGTGTCTTTTTGTTCATTTTGTGTCTTTTTTGGTCATTTTGTGTCTTTTCATGTTCATTTTGTGTCTTTTTTGATTATGTCATCACTCTAGCCTCTTCATAGGGTAACATTGGGGTGGGGTTTTGGCATGTTTTTGTCTTCTTTTGTTCATTTTGTGTCTTTTTTTGGTCATTTTGTCTTTATTTGGTCATTTTGTATCTTTTTTGGTCATTTTGTGTCTCTTTGTTTATTTTGTGTCTATTTGTTTACAGTGCAGTAACTTAACATACTTCATGCTCAAATGCATGTATAACAGTATAAATAGGAATACAAAAGGTTTGAAGCAAATAAAAAATAACCACTTACTGTGATTTTTTTTTTTTTTCAGTGCAAGAACAGCAGACCAACATTAATTGCAAGAAATAATTTTGTGCATTTTTACACTGCACTTTTAAGATTTCATGCTCAAATGCATGTAGTTGTACTGAGGGCCACTTCAAGTGAGGGTGCGGGCCACATGCAGCCCCCGGGCCTCCAGTTGCCCATCCCTGTTTTGACTCCTAATGGGCAGTATATTTAGTTTAATTCATTTGGCATTCACTGTGCAATTTCCGCCCATTTCGGACCCAATTTTTTGCCAAACAAACTCAATTTAAGATTAGACCGAATTTCAGTTTTGTTGGGTGTCGTTTGCTTCAAGTAGTGGAGCCGATCAGCTCATATATATGAAGGTATTGTGCATTTTATGACTAAAGCATGAAACTTTCTCCATGGTTTCTATAGAGCATGAAGTTTATTTTCAGATTTGACCCCTGGTTCTTGGCAGAAGGCAACACATTTCAGGCTGTTAAATCTCTATTTTGTTTAGTTTTTTGCAGGCATAAAAGTAGTAAACATCAATTATGTTTAATTTATGTGATCTTATCACACGAAGACTGCACAGAACTTCTGCAAAATGAATTTTAATTCTACTTTAATATACATAGTTAACCTCCTGAGACCTAAGCTTTTGTTTGGTATGTATTGTTAGTTTCTCCTAGATATTTTGGATCAGTAGGACCTGATAAGTACAAAAACTCAGCATTGTCTTTGAACAGGAAGTAGTGTTTCAAAATAAAAGTATGGGTTAATTTTACTGTATAACACAATGAATTCACCAGTGTATAAAACTGTTTATTTCCTTATATTTACACCCTCTCATTTAAAGAACAAAAGTAAAAGTCTGTTCGTTTTTAAAAATGGGTACTTCCTGATTAGCAGTGTCGTAGCTTGTTGCTATTGCTAAAATATATATATGGATATATATACATATGGATGAAGGAGCAGGTAGATGGTAGAGGGACTTTGTGTCTGTCTGTTCCTGTTAGACTGACCGAGACTGACAAACAACATTTGGGTGGCTGTTTTTATCCGTGCTGTGCTGTCCCAGTTCTCGGTAAATGTCAGTGACTGAGAGTTCCAGATTGGGATGAGCTGCCCACGCTGCTCATTCTGTAATTAGAGAGGAAGAAGAAGAGGATGAAGAGGATGAGTGTGGAGGTGAGAAGAGAGAAGAAACAAATCAGCGCTGCCTTTAACAGCTGTGCTGAGTCTCTGTGGAAGTGGATCCAAACCCATGAATGTACATTTGCATCTGTATGCACGGTGCTCCAATTAAACAGAGCCAGAACAACACACACACACACACACACACACACGCACACATTCTTGTACTTCTATCTTTGTGAGGGCCCTCATTGGAATACTACATTACCTTGCAAGGTTATAATAGTTTGGGATTTTTCATAAATTGTATAGATTTTTTGTTTTCAAATAAAATTAGTTTTTAAAATGAGTTTGCTGGTTTGTGGTTAGTATTTTTTTAAAATGCTTAGTTTTAGTTTAGTTTTTATTAGTTTTAGTGTTAGTTTTAGTTTTTTGTAATGGGGTATTTGTTGGGTGGGAGATGAAAAGGGATCAGACAAAGGAAATAATGGCAAAATATACTGTTACCTATCTTCATTATGTATGAAAAAAGTTGACAAAAGACAAATACGAAGGACATTTTCACGATCATTTTAGTTAGTTTTGTAACCACACAATACAGTTTCAGTTAATTATCATTATCATGTAACCTTTAACCCTTAAAACAAAGTCTGAAATCTAAAAAAAAGCCTTTAAAGAAGTGAGGACCGGCCAAAATGTCCTCACTTTGCAAAAATGTCCTCACTCTGTTGGTTTAAAAACGTGTTCCGGTCCTCACTATGTAGGAAGGACAAGAACACACACACACACTCCTCTTCTCTGTCATTACCTGGATCTGGGGATTTTTTTCTGCCAGCATTTTAGGGACAGTGCGAAATTGACTATGAACACAGCAACAAACACACAGCATGTACCTCTTCAGAAGGTACTCACACTCCCACACTATCCTGCAGCTAAATGCATAAACACACCTGCACTTATAAAGAGCCAGAAACACACCGTCGACTTTGTTTTCTGGGCTTAACGCTCTCTTCTGGAGCCTCTGTTCTACAGCGTTCAGTAACTAACACAGTGGAATGATAGAAACTGCCAATGTAACCTATATGCAGACTCTGCATAGTGTATGAAGAATGGAGAAGAATCCACAGTTGCTGTCTTTTGGTCAGATTTATAACTAATATATTTTTTTTCCATGACTGTACAGTATATGTCGTTACGGTTGGTATTCGTTTAGATTGGAGATTTTGTTGCATGTGTTACTCAGTGCTTTGTAGGGTTGTCACGATACTAAAATTTTCAACTCGGTACAGATACTCAGGAAAATATTCGATACCATTTTTGATACCACAAGGATAAAAACAAAGACCCCAAAATTTAACAGAAATATTTTTATTAACAAGAAAAATGCAACATGTAAAAATGAACAGAACCACAGGTTAAATATTTATAATAAAAAACAGTTGTGCAAAAAGAAACTGCATCTATAATAACAAGCTCCAGGTCTGAGGTAGTGCAAAAAATAAATAAATACAGTAAACAATAACAATTAGAACAATATTTTCGGCTGTGTGTGTTGCTGTTTGGTTGCAGGTCGACTTTTCTCTGCTTCATTCTGAGACTTCAAGAGAGAAAATAACACTTTTCAGTCACCATTTATGTAAACTTATTAAACTTATTAACTCTATGCTTATGTATACTGACACTGTGTTAATTAATGTTGATACTTTTGAAAATGAGTATCGTATCTGGATACAACGTTTTAGTATTGATACTTTTTGGAGTATCGATATTTTTGACAACCCTAGTGCTATGTCAAACACACCCATTGATAATGCCCCTTGGAAATCAAAAGTGAATGGAGAGGTTCCAGACTTCTGTTTAATGGCTCTGACAGCAGCTCTGGACCATGGTTGGAGACCACTGGTTTGAAACTCTGAAGTTCTTGTCTTGGCTTGCTACTGTGGGACAGACTTGTTTCTCTTCTGGGGCCAAAGATCTTGGACCACCATGCCCACTGGCAACTGGGTTGCTTTCTTTTTGCACTCCTCAACTTAAGGTATTCACCTCAAAATCTACTGTTAGTTGAGTTTTATTTAAGCCTTGTGTTGTCTTAAGGGTCAAAAATGACCCCTCCACAATGTTTCCCAACAAAAAAAAAATCAAACACTAAACGATCTTTCTTTGTGTCAAAATTTGATGACTTTCCCATAAGTTTTTATCACATTTATTGTTGTTGTTTACACACCTTGAAGGTTACAGTGCAATATTAGCAATTATTGTTTATTTCTACAGCTCAACAGAAGATTCTCTCTTCTAGTGATTATTAAGGGAAATATTAGTTAATTGCCTCATTGCAGTACTTTTGTAGCAGTTAGCCAACGGAGTTAATGTGACAACAGACCGACGCGATGAGCAGTGTTACCAACTTAGTGACTTTGTCTCTATATTTAGACTATTCAGACCCTCTAGAGACTCTTTGTCTCTATATTTAGACTATTCAGACCCTCTAGAGACTCTTTGTCTCTATATTTAGACTATTCAGACCCTCTAGAGACTCTTTGTCTCTATATTTAGACTATTAAGACCCTCTAGAGACTCTTTGTCTCTATATCTAGACTATTCAGACCCTCTAGAGACTCTTTGTTTCTATATTTAGACTATTAAGACCCTCTAGAGACTCTTTGTCTCTATATCTAGACTATTCAGACCCTCTAGAGACTCTTTGTCTCTATATTTAGACTATTAAGACCCTCTAGAGACTCTTTGTCTCTATATCTAGACTATTCAGACCCTCTAGAGACTCTTTGTCTCTATATTTAGACTATTAAGACCCTCTACTCTTTGTCTTTATATTTAGACTATTCAGACCCTCTAGAGACTCTTTGTTTCTATATTTAGACTATTAAGACCCTCTACTCTTTGTCTCTATATTTAGACTATTCAGACCCTCTAGAGACTCTTTGTCTCTATATTCAGACTATTCAGACCCTCTAGAGACTCTTTGTCTCTATATTTAGACTATTCAGACCCTCTAGAGACTCTTTGTCTCTATATTTAGACTATTCAGACCCTCTAGAGACTCTTTGTCTCTATATTTAGACTATTCAGACCCTCTAGAGACTCTTTGTCTCTATATTTAGACTATTCAGACCCTCTAGAGACTCTTTTTCAAAAACGCGACAAGCAACAAATCTATTGACTTTTTCTGGTGTTATTGGAGACTTTTGGAGACTTTTTGAGACTCGTTCCTACTCTTTCTGTCCAATCTTACAGATGATGTAAAGACTTTTCTCCATGACGGTTGTTGCAGGATGAACAGGAAGAGGCTGAACACAGCCCAGAGATCTTAGAGTGGAGGTGTTACTGCTGGTGTCTGTCCCACCACCCTAGTTCGGATAGACAATTAAGGATAATGGGTTAGATAGATGTTCTTATTTTTAAGGTGTGTGAAGGCTGAGTGCAGAGTGGAGATGGCTTCCTGTGTGGATCTCCTAAATGTCCTAAAAGCACTTCAGAATGGGAGCGAGGGCCACATTTAGACTTTAAAGTACAGGGCCGGTGTTGGGGAACACTCTGACACACTGAAAATATCAGAGATGGCTTCAACTAGCAGGTTTGTACTTGTTTGTACAAAATACATTTACTCAAGTATCATACAGATTTGAGTTGTGGTTGTCATAAACCTGCTCTAGGTCCTGACAAATACCGCCAAGAGACACAAAATGCCGATAAGTTACGTGGTTTATTGCCAAAAGTATCTACACACTACAGGCCAGAAGTTTGGAAGCAAGATCAAATTTGTACAAAAAAAGATCATAGTTTCATTTGTATACTTTGCAACAAAATAAATCTGATTTTTTTTATAAAGAGTCACTTACTAGAATACATTTTTACTACAATTATCAGCTATTTGGGTTTTTATTGCTTAGACTTTGTGTTTCCTTCTTTCCTTAATGTATAAATCTGACAAACTACCACAGAAATGGCTAAACTTGAAGCAGCTGAGTAAAGAAACAAGAGTTCAGAGATGTGAACACAGTTGAGATGTATTGAACACTAAAACTAAGCCCTTCTTTTCTTTTCTTAACATTTATTCAGCAACATCAATGTTTACCTAAAGGTAAATGGAGGAAAATGGTTAAATTCAATAAAGGTAAAGTCTGATCATGTAGTAGAAACATCCAGAAATCCAAAGAATCCAGACTGGTTTTTAAGAAAATTTAAGCTGCTTCCAAACTTTTGGCCTGTTAGTGCATATAAAGTAAAGTAATGTGCATGTGGATGTGTGTAAATGTGTATGTGGTGTTGTGATGCACAGATAAACAGCAAATAAAACAAAATAGCAACATTCCAGGAAGCTGGGCTTTTGTAAAATACAACTTATATATAATAATGCAGCAGTAAAATGGATCACAGAAACATCACAGAGAACACAATGATAAGTTTTACATTTTATACGTATTGTTCTTTAGAAGCTGCCAGCTTTAATTACTTTTCAGGTTGAGAGTAAACAGAAAAAAACATCATCAATATGAAGATAGTATTATAACATTTTTAAATGTTCTGAGGTTTTAAATTAAACCTCAGAACAGTACATTAAGTAGTTAAAGTTAGCCTTTTTTTTTTACAACATTAAAATGCTTTTCATATAAATGCATCAATAATAATGGTTCATTATTTTATAGTCGCATAATGAGTTCTTTTACTTTTGATACTTTAAGTACATTTTGATGCTGATACTTTTGTACTTTTACTTCAGTAAGTTTTGAATGCAGGATTTTTACTGTAGTGGAGTCATTTCACAGTGTGGTATTAGTACTTTTACTGCAGTAAAAGAGATCTGAATACTTTTTCCATAACTGGTTTTAACCAAGTAAACATTTAGTTTTTCCTGAATCCTTGCAAAGCTCTGAAATATACATAATGTAGACAATGATCTGGAGCTTATGGAGGAACTGATGTCATGTGTGGGAAGTGTAGAATCACCAGCAGCACCTTAAAGATTAAATTATCCAAGAGGGGGAAGAAAACACAACATTTACTTACTGACTGTGTTGCATTTAGACGATCCTGTGCCAAGAAACCGTTGATAAAGTGTTAGAAACCGTGTCGGAGCAGCAGTTTGTGGGATGGACCAGCCGGTCCTTGACCTCCAGTGAGTCAGTCAAACCAAAGGGAAATGTTAAGCATTTCTTCTTCTCCTGCTTGACAGATTTATATTTCATTGGAGCATGGACAGGAAGGTAGTGAACTGTTTGGAGAGGGTGTTTTCACCGTGTGCTAAAGCCACGAGAACAGCAGAGGACATGACTGCACATGAGTGATTTAGCAGCACGCTTCATTGACCCGGTGCGTTCAGGCGAGCCAGCCGAGTGCAAATCCAAGTGGTGCTTGACAGTCCAATCGCAGCGAGCCACATGATGACTGGCTCACCTCTGCTCTCAGTTCAGCACAGTCAACACGCTGCAGCAAGTCACACAAGTACCAGAGGCTAGCAGGCTACGGGGAATAAAATCACTGTGGATAATGGATCATGTTCACAAACACTGTACTGAACCTTTTATGTTTACTACTGGGTATATCTGATATGTTCGTCACTGACAAGAATTACAAACAAAACTTTACTCTTTCTAGCACAGAAAACAAGCGTCTGATATTGTTTTGAATTGGATTACAGATAAAACTTAACTTACAAAAGTATTAAAAAAGACACAAAATGACCAAAAAAAAGACACAAAATGACCAAAAAATACACAGAATTAAAAAAAAGACACGAAATGACCCAAAAAAATACCCCAAATGACCAAAAAAGTACACAGAATTACAAAAAAATACACAAAAAAGACACAAAATTACCCAAAAAATACACAGAATTACCAAAAAATACACAAAAAAGACACAAAATGAGCCAAAAAAGACACAAAATTATTTAAAAAGACCCACAAAATGACAAAAAAATACACAAAATTACAAAAAATACACAAAATGACCCAAAAAAGACACAAAATGATTTTAAAAAGAGACAAAAAATTATTTTAAAAAGAGACAAAAAATTACCAAAAAAGACACAAAATTACAAAAAAATACACAAAATGACCCAAAAAACCCTACAAAATTACCAAAAAAAGACACAAAATTATTAAATCCAAGTGGTGCTTGACAGACCAATCGCAGCGAGCCACATGATGACTGGCTCACCTCTGCTCTCAGTTCAGCACAGTCAACACGCTGCAGCAAGTCACACAAGTACCAGAGGCTAGCAGGCTACAGGGAATAAAATCACTGTGGATAATGGATCATGTTCAGAAACACGGTGTTGAGCCTTTTATGTTTACTACTGGGTATATCTGATATGTTCGTCACTGACAAGTTTAAAAGAAAACTTTATCTAAGACTCAGTGGCAAAGGGTTACACTGTACATGTCAAATAGTCAAACAACATATTAAACTTCACTGCAACAATGATGCCTTTCGTAAAACATGGGAACCCTTTTTATCATATGTCGGTTTGAATATTTCCACCATTTTCAGAAGAGGGTTTGTATCATAGCTCAGAATGCTCTATCTCAATCAGGACTCTCTGCTTTACCATTTATTTGAATTTTGTCAGGTCGGGCTCAAGTCAGGACTCAGATGCAGAGCAGGTGAACTTAAAAGTTTCTTTAGTCAAAGAATGCAGCAGCGTAAGTCCTCACAGAGTGAAAGAAAAGGGCTATGAAACACCTGACTCTGAGTAAAAACCAAGCAAAGAAAAGTCGCTCAAAAGGAGGATAAACACTGAATCTATCTACAAAAATCCTAATCTAAGATAAGGGGGAAATTAAATAATAACACCTACAAACTAAAAGCGCTCCAAAAGGGAGGAAACAAAACCTGATAGGAAAAAATAAAAGATTCTACTAAAACACGATGAAAAACTGGATCAGGACTAAAGGGGGAAAAATAATAAAGAACACAAAATCACTACAAAATGAGGAAAAACTAAACCGCTGACTCAAAAACTATGAAGCTAAGTACTGCTCTTATTTAACTAATAAATCACAAAGAAAAATCACTCTTCTAGGAATCCAAAAGTGCGAAAAACGAGACAAGCTGTGGCAAAAAGGAGATAACTGGCTGGTACGGTGACTATTGGAACACATGGAGGGAAGGGAGCACCAGGTGAACAATATAAAAAATTACCAAAAAAAGGACACAAAATTAAAAAAAAAAAATAATTAAAGGGACCTTCCACACACAACACAGTAAAGTGCCATTCATATAAAACTCACATTAAACTTTCATATCAAGGTGGGGGCCACAAAATATCGTCACGAGGGCCACAATTGGCCCGCGGGCCGCAAGTTTGAGACCCATGATCTATATTGACATTTTTGGGGGCCAGTCTGGTTGTTGTTGTTGTTGTTGTTGTTGTTGTTGTTGTTGTTGTTACCTTGAATTGTCTTGACAATTGAGTATGACAGAACAGTTTATATCCCTGAAGGAACCTTCAGGGAACCGGACCACAGAGGAAGACGTGATGTTTTAGGATGTGACAGTTTCCATCGTGTGGAGACAAACTCTGCTGACACCGAGTCAGAGAGGTTAACTACAACCCCAGTCAGTCATCTGGATCAGGCTGCTGCAGTCTTTGGAGCCTCATGATGTCATTCTGACTGAGAGAGTGGTTGGATATTAACTCTCTAGAGTCCATGAAACAACCTGCACATTACTTCTTCATGACCTGAAGACATAAAAATAAAGCAACATGGAGTCTCTCCATCAGCTTCCCTCTAAAGTTCTGGCTTGAAACTCCATACCAGATTTTTTTTTAATCATATTTGGCCAAGTAAAACTGGAGATAATGTCAAATATAGTTAGTATAAAAATATAGAACTAGATATTATCCTCATTAAACCTGTTATATGCTATTGTAACTTGTGCTCATATTTGCAACATTTAAAATTCTGTGTATTGAAGTATAATTTTCAAGATCAGATTTAGAAGATTTAAAAATGAATTATCAGGACATAAAGATGAGGTTGCACTGGAAAAAATGGTACCAACATGGTATTGTAAAGATTTTTTTAACATATTTTTTAATGGACATGATAGCCCAAGATTTCAGAGGGTTGATAATTGTCTTTTTTAATAATTTTGTGTCTTTTTTTTGTCATTTTGTGTCTTTTTTAATAATTGTGTGTCATTTTTGGTAATTTTAATTCTTTTTTAAGTAATTTAGTTTTTTTTCAGTCATTCTGTGTATTTTTTGGTCATTATGTGTTTTTTGGGTCATTTTGTGTCTTTTAAAAAAAAGAATTTTGTGTCTTTTTGGTAATTATGTGTATTTTTTGGTCATTTTGTGTCTTTTTCAGTCATCCTGTGTATTTTTTTGGGTCATTTTGTGTCTTCTTGGTCATTTTGTGTCTTTTTTTAAGTAATTAAGTTCTTTTCAGTCATTCTGTGTATCTTTTGGTCATTTTGTGTCTTTTTGGTCATTTTGTGTCTTTTTTTAAGTAATTTTGTGTCTTTTTGGTAATTCTGTGAATTTTTTTGGTCATTTTGTGTCTTTTTTTAAGTAGTCAAGTTCTTTTCAGTCATTCTGTGTATCTTTTGGTCATTTTGTGTCTTTTTGGTCATTTTGTTTCTTTTTAAAGAATTTTTTTTTTTTTTCAGTCATTCTGTGTATTTTTTTTGGTCATTTTGTGTCTTTTTGGTCATTCTGTGTCTTTTTTTTAAATAATTTTGTAAAGTAAAATACTAATACCACACTGTAAAATTACTCCACAACAGTAAAAGTGCTCCAATAAAAGTATCAGCATCAGAACGTACTTTAACATCTGTCTGAACTCGTCCCACTTTATTCAAACGTATTTTGAGGATCAGTGACAGGAGACACATTGTGAAATTTGATGAAAACCAAGAAATCTTCCACAGATCCTGCTTAGCATTCAGTCCGATGCATCCCATATTTCCGTCTTTCCAATAACCCCCAGTATGACTGGCAATATAGTCTTTTTACATCCTAAAACACCAGTCAGCACTCTGCCAAATCACTGCCCCGATCAAGTGCAGCCTTCATTTCAAATAACTTTTATTTCCTTCTTATCACATCTTTCTCTGTGGGTTTAACGCACTTCACAAGTTCTCCAACCACAATTTCGATCTCAAGCCAAGGAAACTTCTGTTGAAATAATAATCCCTTTGATCTTCTATATGTAGTACAGCATACCTAAGTAAGCAAGGCCCAGCTGAAGTTTTCAAAGACGCTACAATCATGTACCAACAGATAGATAAGTGAGCGGGAGGTTGGATTTTAGGATTGCAATCAAAGAACTGACTTCTTTTGAAGTGCTCGGCTAAATGTGTCAAGGATAATACTTGTGTTGATCGACTGACGAGGTCACATGTAGCATCAAAAGTTCTAGTTGTAGTTCAAAGAAAGATGTTACGCTGATGTTTCATGATGCTTCCATTACCAGAGCAAAGTGTGCATTCTTTCTTTTTAATTAAATTGTATCTCAAACCTAGATATTTCAAACACTGTGAGAGAACTTTGAGATTATTTTTGCACAAGTAGTGTGGATCCCTCAGTCTGGAACATACAACAAATTTTTCTTCCTGTCAACCCATCATCAGATTTCCCTAGTTACATGCATTGTGGATTTTCAAAATAAACTTCCGTATTCACAGGAAACGATTAACTTAAGGCAATCAACATTTTGAAACACTAATTTTTTTTTACAAAAAACACACAAAAACATGCATAAAAAACACAAAAAAACACACAAAAAATAATTTAAAAAACCCACATAAAAACCCACAGACCACACGCATAAAAAACACAAAGAAAACACAGAACACATTACAAAAAACACAAAAAAACACATAAAAACAGTAAACACTGCATTAAAAATGTTGAAACACACTGCACAATTTGAAAAATTTCAGTAAAAACAGTAAACTTCCGTGTTAAAAACGACTAACTTTAGGCAATAAAACCAGTTGACTAATGGTTGGGACAGAGAACGTAAGGTTACGTTGTAACCATGGTTCTCTGAGTAGAGAGACTCTCTCTCTCTCTTAGTGTTGGGACATCTTCGTGAAGCATTTTCTTTATTTTCTGACCCCACTAGATGGCGGTCTTGGCTTTAAAAAAAAAAAAAGGCTTCAGCAATGGTATTGGAATGTGTTTTCAGCCCTTTGTTGAACAAAGAGCGCCATCTCTTGGGCTCCATAAATAAAGCAAATGCTTCATGAAGCTTCGTTGTCCCAACACTACATTGTGTGCAGCATCATCAGTTTTCCGGCTCGTTCATGAGGACTTTCACCTCTTGGAGTTAGTTCGCTGGCACTTCCTCCCTGATTTCTAGGAAATGCATCAGCCCTGGATGTCAGAATTTACCAAAAAATCCAGTCACCCTTTTCAAATTTCTCCAAAACGATGATGTAATGAAGAAGAGGAGCTAAACCGTAGATCGTACCGTAGTGTAAGTTGCCTTGTATCCTTTTGTTAAAATCTCTAAGGTGATTTTATTGACGGACCCCTCACCAGACCATTTTACTAACGGTGGCTAACGTCTAACGATGTCCTTTTTTACAAACAGTTTCCCATGACAGCTTTTCAGATGGTTCTCTATAATAAACCATATATTATAATAACCAAATGTAATGTAACAATGTGAACATATATGTGCAGTAGTATAGAATTGAAATAAATAAAAGATATCAGAATGTTTCCTTGAGCATAGCTTGTCTACCTGCACTCTTCAATTAATATGTCATTGATTTTTATAATTTATGTATTATATGTAATATATATATATACATTGAGTCTGCCTTGTGCATGAAATGCGCTCTATAAATAAATTAAGTTGGATAGAATCTGTTTCTCTTACTGTAAAATATATCAAATCTGGTTTATCAATGGAAAAATCCCTGTTGCGAAGCTGCATTTTGTATCTGTGCTGACATCAGTTTCTGTGGAGACAGCATGTTCCCTCCTCTGCATCCTGCACCAGGTCAGCCACAGAGAAAAACATTTAGTTTTGGTGGAAATTTACTGGATCTTTCTGAATGTATCTGCCTGAATGTCACATCCTGGAGAAATATCCTGAGTTTAAAAAGTTAAAAATGCTTTTAGTACTTCATCACTGGCCAAAAGACCTATTTGCCTTGGAAGTAGAACTCTACTCTGGTTTGGATGTTTGTCTTCTGCTTTTTATCTTCACATTCACTGACAGAAAATGGAGCCAAAGGTGAAAACGTGATGTGAAACGGCCTGACAGACGACTGACTCACTGGACAGAGAGTCACTCACTGCTGTTAGTGTGTGCTCACTTTTTAATGGGAAATGCTGAAATTCAAAGAGTGGATCACAAACACATCTTTTTACATCCGGTACACACATTTCCATGTTCACCAAATCAACTTTCATATTTGGAAAAAAAAAAACACTTTTGAGAGCTTCCTTCACAGTTAACCCTTTGCACAAAATGGTCTAAAGTGACCCAACTAAGTTTTTATGTTCTATATCTTTGCAATAAATTAATTTCATCATTCAGGATTCCAGGTTTTCCTCAATTAATTTGTTTTTAATCATCATACATCCTAATATATCCAAATTTTTCTGTTTCATTTCTTACTTTTCATATAAAACCCCTTTTTTTAACCCTCTGGAGTCACAGATCACACCAGCATAATCAAATTACATGACGTTTTCATGACGTCACAATATAAAAACGAAGCCTTGAAACTCCATGCCAGTTTTTGTTTGATGATGATAGGCCAAGTAAAACCGGAGATAAGGTCAAATATATTTAGTTTAAAAGTATAGAACTAGATGTCATCCTTATTTTACGTCTTATATGTTGTATTTACCACCTTTGTTTTTTGGTAATTTTGTGTCTTTTTTGGTCATTTTGTGTCTTTTTTGGTAATTTTGTGTCTTTTTTTGATCATTTTGATACTGCCTCCAGCGGCCCCCCGGTAATTTGAGTTTCAGACCCCTGATCTATAGACTATAGATAATCACATGTTCAATGTAAAAATAATGAGTAGCCGATCTGAAATGAAGACCGTTCCTCCTAAAAGTGTAATACCATCTGTGTTGGTATGGTTCAGTGAAATCTCCCCCTTTTAGTATGTAAGTAAAAGTGGAAAAGCTTGAAAATTTACCTTGAAGTCCTTGAAAAATCAATTTGACCACTGCTAAAGTGTACAAACCCTGTAGAGTTTTTCCAGGCACCATAGCAATAAAAAAAAAAACCTTCATGGTGCTTGTTTTGGTTTGAATAAAGCTTTCACACCAGCTCAAACAGACCAAAGACTCATTTCATCCACCAAACAGGTTTGGTGTGAAAGCCCCCTATTCACTCATTATCAGTCATTTCAATGCCAAATCATTTTACGCCATTAACTTTGCTATTATTTGATTCTTTGCTTCTCATTTCAGTTTAATTTTAGAGCTGTAATTGGAAAGGTTGCCTGCCTCTACCTGTGATGGTTTTTATTGGACGCTGCCAGTAGAGTCAGACAGCAGTGAAGGGGTTAACTGCAGCTTTATTCCACAGCAGTCCTGCTCTCTGGGTCTCTCTTAATGAAGCCACAGGCAATAAGCACTAAACACACTGTCAATGAGAATAGCCATCCAGCCATCAGCGTCTCCCTCTTACTCATTCAGCTCTCCCTGCTCTGCTGGTTTCTCTTGTCATGTCTGTGTGATTGAAGCAGCAGCATTTGAGTCTTTATTATGCAGCATCCTGACAGAAGCCTCTGGCTCAATACTACACACACACACACACATATAAAGTGGAGCAGTGTGTATAGGGAGATAAAATATTCCTTTAAACGTGTGTGATTGTTTTCAGTAAATGCAGTAAATGTAAACATGCGCCCACATGGACAAGTTGGAATCCACGGCTTTGTTCTGGCTGTGCATTGTGATGTTAATTCACCAAAACAACACCTCGTCGTGTGCATGAGAACTCTGAAGGCGGAAGTGACATTACGGGTACATTTGGAGTAAACTGATATATATTGTGTAAAATGCTCATAAAGTATATCAAAGAAAAAAACAATCCATCTCTCGGCTTTTTCAGAAACAATTTGTGGAAAAAAATTGAAATTTTCTCCCCAAAACACAATGTTTTCTGCAGCTTTGCAGGCTTCATGGATTCACTAAATCAGCTTAGTCTCTCCTAACGGAAGTGTGGATATAGTGTAACTGATATGCAGAGCAAAGCAATATTTGGGTGGTTTTACCTGCAGTAATGCTTTATGACAGTAAAAGGCATTTGTTTATTTGTTTATTTAGAAGGATCCACAGTAGCTCGACCCTAAAGTGGAGCTACTTTATTTAAAACATACACAAATAAAATTAAAAATATATATTCACATTAAATGACCAGTATATGCATTCCAATCATGGCATACTGCATCATAGTTTGACTGATTACCAACATAAATTAGCAAAAGTAAAAAAGTTATCATGTCAGGAGTATTTACAGTTAAAGGCGTGCGCTCATAGAAAGCTAAACTTTTAGCCCTTTTTTTTGTCTCTATCTCTAACACGATTTGCCGTTATTGACACTTTTTCTAAGCTAGTTAGAGGCTTGAATAACACGTCATCTCAAAGGGATCACAGGGCAAAAAGTTTTTAAGAAAACAGGATTGTAATTTCCAAAGAATTGTGTCTGTATGATGGCACCAGGATCACAGACTGTATAAATAATGGACGTAGTGACCGTGAGGTCACCTGTTAGTTTGTGGCCCGTTGGAGGCATCGAGTTCAGCGTTACACTCGTCGCCTGCAGCATTTTATCAAACTTTCACAAAAAGCAAGCTTCACTGTTAAAAATGTTTCTGAATGAAATATTTAAAAAAAGCCAAACTCGCAGCGTTATTTAGACAAATTCTGTGTCTTTTTTTATAGTAATTTTGTCCTTTTTTTTGTAATTTTGTGTCTTTTTTGTTAATTTTGTATCTTTTTTTAATTTTGTGTCTTTTTTTTGTAATTTTGTGTCTTTTATAGTAATTTTGTGGGCTTTTTGGTAATTTTGTGTCTTTTTTTAGTAATTTTGTGTCTTTTTTGGTCATTTTGTGTCTTTTTTTAGTAATTTTGTGTCTTTTTTGGTCATTTTGTGTCTTTTTTGGTCATTTTGTGTCTTATTTCGACAACTTCCTGACATGATATCCTGACACAAATGGTGCCTATATATTCCTTAGATCTTCTAGTTTCATATGATACCAGTATCTCCAGTATATTCATAAAAGTGAGCCTGCTACAGACCAAAACGGCAAGAAAATCCTGCAGGCCCGCCAGCCGTCGAAACGCTAAATATCGATTCTTGGCGGCCATGAATTGATATAATATTGCCACGTAAAATCTTACAATACTACGCTGTATCGATTTTTTCCCCCACTTCTACAAAACAGCATCCTATGGCAGTGTTTCCACATTGAGAATCATTTTAAACGGTCAGGGAGCTGAGACAAAGTGTCTGGCAGCAGTCAGAAACAGATTCTGTCGTGCCCCTTGCATCTCACCAGAACAAAGAATGGAGCTCCCAACCAGCAGCTGGTGGAGACGTCCCACCTGTGTGGTCAGGAAGTGTTGACGGACACAGACCGGGCAGCTGCTCACCATGTTTTCCAAGAAAAGTTTCATCTCTCTCTTCCCTCTGAAGCTGTTGTAGAGCGCTCCGTCTGTCCTCATAGAACAAGAGTTACACCGTTTTCCTGATTTAAATAGCATTGGCTCTGGATATTTGGCTGCATCCAGTAAACAATAAGGACGTTTCCAAAAAAATAGATTTGCAACAGTTGGAAAAAGTAAGTATTTATCACTCATATGTGTCCTGGTAAGTGAAAGAGTGATGCTGTCCATCATCTATACAGTAAGAAATCAACACATGATTTACATCTGAGCTGCATGAAATTGTTAATTCTATAATGAATTACCACAGACTTCACTGCAAAAAAAGAAAAGTTGGGTCAACTCAAAATTTCAAGGCAACAAACTTCAATAAAATTTTAAGTTGGACAATTAAACTAAATATTTTAAGTTTTGTTTTTGAGTTTGCTCAACTCTGAATTCAGATTTTTGAACTTATAATTTTACATTGTAATAACTTTTAATCCTTACCTCTGCTAACTTCTGCAATGTGCCGAATTGACACGATTGTCATGCCGCTATGAAATGTCAGCTAATGTTGCGACCACAATTTTGAGTTAGCATTGATACGCTAATGGCTACTCTTGTAGCTGTAACAAGCAGCGCCGCTATCACCAGTTAGCCGCTAGCATCAGTTAGCCGCTAGCATCAATTAACCGCTAGCATCAGTTAGCCGCTAGCATCAATTAGCCGCTAGCTTTTGCTAATGACCGAATTTCACCGTTTTCACAACAAAGAAATAAGAGTTAGCAGAACTATTGCTTTCCTTTGTTGTGCTAACTTACATTATTGCCCTAAATGTCAATAATTTATATTTCCAAGTTTTACCAACTTAAATCACTGTTTTAGGCAAAAAAATACAAGTTGGCTTTTTTTGCAGTGTATATACAGTCTATGGTGGATACTTGCACAGGGTGAAATACTGCTCCCCTTTTATTTAAACATATGGCCAGTTATTGCATATTGCACCATTTAAAATAAGTCTGTTATGACTGAAGTGATCTCAGGGGGCGTGTCATGTCATAAATGCAGTGAATCATCCGACTATGACTATGAAATTGAGGTGCTGTGTGTACATGCGAGCCTCTACAATCTTAAGTTATCCACAACACCCATATTTGCATAAATTCAAAGAAATGTTACATGCATCTTGGCAGAAGTAAAATTCCTGCATTACACCAGAGAGCAGCAGTTAAAATGCCCCCACATGGGAAGATTTCTTTCATCCTCCTCTCTTTTTTTCCTTTCAAAGGATATTTGATTTACACATAGACACACATACACACACTCCTACAGGAATCTCTCTCCTCCCTCTATGAAGACAAGATGATATCAACACAAATATGAATATAATCACAAAATAATACGCTGTCTCAGGGTTAGAAATCAAATTTCCTGCGGCACATGGAGGGGTTCATTTCCCCAGTACTGCCACTTCACTGCCGTCCAGACAGGCTGCAAGACAGAACGGCAACAGCAAGACTTTATCAAGGCCAAATGCACACAACCCCATTAGAGCTGCAACAGAACGGCCTTATTGCACCACAGCGGTTATTGGTGGGAATCAATGACAACTATGGACTAATTCCCTCCCCTTTATTTAATCCACTCTCTGTATAACCTCTTCCCCTTGCTATTAAACCACCTGCCACAGCAGTGATCTCATCATCACAGTCTAATAGTGTAATCTTCCAAAGCAGGGTCTAATATCAATGGGAGCATAGTTATATGCATATAAAACCCATTACTGGTTGCCTCATTCTTCACTGACCAACAATATTGGACAAATCAGTATAGTGGTGCAAATTGTATTAACTCACCACGGGTTAACGAATAATGGGCTGAATACAGTTGGAGGCATCCCATTATGTACTAGACATTAGTGGAGGTTTGGCATAGGATGGCAGTGTAGCTCCTGCAGCCTTTTTCCATTACTAAAGCTGCCTGCCTATTGAGACTATCATTCATGCAGAGTAAAGAGAACACCCAGAAATAAGAGGGTTATTCAAAAGGTTATTTGCTCAGTGAATTCTGCATCTCATTTTAAAGGAAACCATAGAGACTGCTTTGTGCAGGTTGGGTATGCAGGTATGCAGGAGGCACTGTTGTGATCAGAAATGGCTCTAATGGATTGTAGAATCAAAGGGGTTTAGGTTATGTACGGTCATGTTTGGGGTTATAGAGATATTGTAGCTTTTTCCTTGTATTGTGGTCAGCTAAATGTAGGATACATCATGTTTTATGCTCAATTAATAATGCAATTAAAGGTACACTCCCTCCCCTGTTGTTAAAGTGCCCAATTCTCCAAGATACTGGAAAAACCTTTCATGGTAGACAAATTCATTGATAAGCACAAACTACTCAATGACTAAATGTCGATATGGCTTTAGATCAGACAGATCAACATACATGGCACGTATAGATATAGTAGAGGAAATTACTAACTGTATTGACAAAAAAGGTACGCAGTGGGAGTATTTTTAGATTTTAAAAAAAGCCTTTGACACCATTGTTCACAACAGATTGACTGATACATTGAAAGGTATGGTATCAGGGGGGTTGTGCTGAACTGGCTTAAGTCCTATCTAAAAAACAGGAAACAGTTCGTGAAGATAAGTGAACATAATTCTACATGCCTAGATATGTCTTATGGGGTACCTCAGGGGTCAGTATTAGGACCAAAATTATTCATTCTGTATATAAACGATATATGCAGAATCTCAAAAATTCTCAATGTACATTTCTTTTCATTTCACTTTTATTTTATCATATTTTTATTGGTTTTGTTAACTTTTACATGTTCAAAATAAATTCTCAATCAATCAATCAATCAATCAATCAAAAGTGCCTAATCACAAACTGTCGATGTCTTGAAACTGAAGTTCTTTGGAAATTATATTGAGTGTTTAGTTTGTATTTGGTCTAACGCACCATTAAAGTCCTGTCTGTAGTATTTAGTGGCATCGAGTGATGATGTTGCAGATTTCAACCAACTGAATAAACCTCAGCTCACCCAACAAGCTCTCTAACCAACTCTAAACAACAGAATAGACCCATATCGACACATCACAGTACAGTGGGCAGTTCTTAAACTAGCACACGCGTCATGATACATACACGTACAGTTCACGGTTGTAAAGAAAAAGCTGCAGTTTTGGTTAATTTAGGCAACAAAACCACTGACCTAGGTTCAGGGCAAAAAGTAGTGTTGGGACGACGAAGCTTCATGAAGCATTTTCTTTATTTACGGAGGCCAAGAGATGGCACTCTTTGTTCAACAAAGGGCTGAAAACACACTCACTTACCATTGCTGAAGCCTTTTATTTAAGACAAGACCGCCATCTAGTGGGGTCAAAAAATAAAGCAAATGCTTCACAAAGCTTCTTTGTCCCATCTTGGATCGAAAATGGCATTTTAGACATTTTTCCGCCATTTCCACGCCGCATACTTTAACAAAGTCATCCTACAGATTTCATCCGATCGAGTTCGGAATGGTTCAGTACCATCACAAGGCCATTGACATCAAAAGTTATTAAAAGCTTTGCAGAACGTCACACTATGGAGGCGTGGCTTGGCGGCAAAATATGGCATTTTGATATCAGGTAAAAATACAGATGGATTTTTAAGATCGTCGCCCAAGCGTTTTTACTACTTTCTTTGATCAGATTTACTTCCTTCTTGTAATTAGACATGTAAATCTCCATGTACATGAATTAAATTTCACACGTAGATTCTTAAATATGTATGAATCAATTATACCAATACTGGTGGTGGTGATCTTATTCGAAATGACCGTGAAAACACCGTAAAGTGCGGCATTGCAGATGTGTCCGAATTTGGGATACAGCCTCTGAGTTCTAGATATGGGACTCATTGTTTCTGTATTTCTAAAGGAAGCAGTCAGGTTACTGGTTTAGGCTAAAAAGCCTGTGAATCAGGCAAAGAGAAGCATCTCCAGCTACAGGTCACATTAATGTGTCTGGTTGTAGAATACAGTGAATGTCTTTTATTCCAGCAGCCTCAAAGAACCATCTGATTTGTTGAGGTGGTTTTCTGTTGCCTGTGGCTTTCTATGTATAGGGTATTGTGCAGCAAATTGCATGCATTATGCTGAGTAATTGCAGGACATTATATAGTACCCAGCATAATGAGAGAAGGCAGACATGTTTCTAATACAAAGGTGATTTCATTATATCCCCTGACTCATCTCCCAGAACTTTCACCAACCTTTAACATTAAACTACCACACAGGCCATATCATTTATGAACCCCTAACAGTTCAGCTTTACAGCCCCTTTAAACTTCTGTGTTCACTTAATTCTGAGATAACCCTCTTGGTATTCCTCTCAGTAAAGTGCAGCAAACCGTGGAAATTCAGTGCAGTAAATTGTTAGCAGGCTCCAAGGGATTGCTTAGATTAGATTTAACTTTATTGTCATTGCAACAACAAGTCAACAAGACCTCCAAAAGCCACACGGCCTCAAGACCAACAGGAGCATTTACAGAATTAACAGCTTTACTGGGGACAGGAGAGCAGGAGAGCAACACTTACTCAATGTAAAGTCAGCATTTTAAACATGGTGTGAATGTTGTGAAACAGACCCAGTTTGGTAAGGTTTAGGCAAAAAAACAGATTCCTTAAGGTTAGAGGGAGAAGTACATGATTCAGTGTAACAACAGTTAAATAATCTTTAGCTTGGGTCCATGCAACTTGGGCCCACAAGCTCTGCACAAAACTTGGGTGTCATGACTGATGACGAACTGGTCTTCAAGGTTCTTGTGTCCTCAATTGCCAGATCTTGTCGATTCGCCTTGTAAAACATCAGGAAAATCAGACGCTACCTGACCGAACAATCCACACAACTCCTTTTTCAGGCCGTTGTGTTATCACTTTGTTCCTCTAAATGGATCACCCACCATGTTCCAAGAGTCCTCAAAAGCCTTCTCCTACTTTGCCCCATGGCCTTGGAATAATCTGCAAACTGTTTTACATTTTACAAACCTAGTATCCCTGGGAAAATGTAAAGCAATTCAAACGGTCCATGTTTTACCTCAGTTGGATTCAGTGCCTTTCTGTATGTATAATGTTTTTATTGCCTGTTTTTCTACTATGTTTTTGTGACTTCATCCTTGCTTGTATTGTATTAACTCTCAATTTTAGGTCGCTTTGGAAAAAAGCGACTGCTAAATAACATTGTAGAATTGTAGAAATGAATGCAACAGTTGGAAGAGACATATTCATTTGCTAACACAGGTGAGGTAGTTACTTTAGTGATGTAAGATTGGCTTAAACTACTGTAGGTTCCACACAGGACACAAACAGCAGCTGTAAGTCCTGTGTTTGTTTTTTGACTCATCCTCCATCTCTCCTGCTCCTGTAAAACCAAAAGAGGAGCAAGAGGTCCATGCTGCAGAAAACTCCATCATTCCTGGCAGCAGCAGAGCGTCAGAGAGCCCAGGATGAGAGCAGGTGTCACACTGGAACACAACATTAACACAGGCCTAATGTCATTAAATGTGAGTAAAAAATACAAACAGTCGAGGATGCTTCTCCCATGCACATGTGGCCCAAGAAACAGAGACATGTGGGGAGGTCATTTCTACATCACACGAGGTTATAATAGTCCGTCATGCATAAAGCTTTAGTCTTAGTGTGCTAGATCTGTTTTATTCCCCTTTCTCGGCCCCCTCATTCTTCCTCTAATGTCTGCTCTTCCTTCATTATTTTTCTTATCTTCCTCCTTGTCACTCCCCACCACTCTCACTCTGTCACACACTCCACTCTCCATCTTCCCTCTCTCTCATTCATTTTTTCTCTCAACTCAACTTCTCCACCTTTCTCTCCATCCTTCTCTCTCCCTCTCATCCATCCATCCATCCATCCATCCATCCATCCATCCATCCATCCAACTATCCATCTATCCATCTATCATCCATCCATCCAACCAACCAACCAACCAACCATCCGTCCATCTATCCATCCATCCACCCATCCATCCAACCAACCAACCAACCAACCAACCAACCATCCGTCCATCCATCCATCCATCCATCCATCCATCCATCCATCCACCCATCCATCCATCCATCCATCCATCCATCCATTCATCCTTCCATCCATCCAACTATCCAACCACCCATCCATCCATCCATCCATTTATCCATTTATCCATCCATCCATCCATCCATCCATCCATCCATGCATCCATCCAACCATCCAAGCACCCATCCATCCATCCATCCATCCATCCACCCACCCACCCATCCATCCATCCATCCATCCATCCACCATCCATCCATCATCCATCCATCCATCCATCCATCCATCTACCATCCATTCATCCATCCACCTCTTATAATAGTCCGTCATGCATAAAGCTTTAGTCTTAGTGTGCTAGATCTGCTTTATGCCCTCTCTCGGCCCCCTCATTCTTCCTCTAATGTCTGCTCTCCCTTCATTATTTTCCTTATCTTCCTCCCTGTCACTCCCCACCACTCTCACTCCGTCACACACTCCACTCTCCATCTTCCCTCTCTCTCTCTCTCACTCTTTTTTTCTCTCTCAACTCAACTTCTCCACCTCACTCTCCATCCTTCTCTCTCTCCCTCTCATCCCCTCATCCTCCCTCCTGCTGGGATGCGGTTGCCATGGCAACACAGGTCTACTCTGCTGGAGTGGTACTCAGGCTAAATGGCTGGAATTGGAAGTAAAATGTGTGTGTGTGAGCCTTTTGTGTGTGCTTGTGTTTGCGTGTGTGTGTGTATCAAACACACATGCATGCTAGTGTTACTGCAGGGGATCTGGTGCTGTATAAAAGAGTTTGCATTATGCTGTGGAGAATAAAGGGAGCAGACAGAGGAGTTGTGGACTGTTTGCCAGGTTATGCAATGGAATGCCCTGCAAGGCAGCTTGTTCCCTCACATCCACATCCATCCCCTCTTTACCTTCTTGACCCTCCCCCTCCTTCAGCTCTCCTTTCATTTGTCTATGTGGTATGCTAACATTAGCAGCAGCTCTACAATGTGCTGAAGTGTCCCTGAGAGGTCACAAGCTGTACTGATTTTTCTCCTGGAGAGAAACTCTGGAATGTATAGAAATATATAGGAAATGTTTACCTTCAGCAAATGCCAAGACATCAAGAAACTACTCTGCTCCTTCTATGGCAAATTATAGCCCAAGCATCTACGCCAATACGATGACTGGTGAGGGTTTATGGAAGATTATAGCAGATTTTTTTTCAAGCTACTGGTAATTAATGTACTTTATCCCTTACTGCTGTTCTTTTCCCGTGCAGCTTTCTATGTTTAAAGTTGAACTTCAGCTCAGTATATCAAACCTACTATAAATATACCTACTCTCAAGTGTTATTTGTGTTTCCAAGCCTGATACATTTTCTGACTCTAACTGAAACTATTAAATACATCAGTTGGCAACACTGTTCCTGCTGTTGTCATGGAGGGTTTCCTATGAAAAGTAATACACTGGAAATTGTGTTCAGTAGTGAAGCAACATGAAGTTAAAAGCAATGTAGTTCAGCAGTGTGGTGAATGGATCACACTCCCATTGGGACCATTGATGGACACTTTTTTAAACCTAAACTAACCAAGTCTACAAGAGCTTTAGTCATGGTGTTTCGGTCACGTTCACATGTTAGGATTAAAATATTCACTTATTAGTCCCAGAATGGGGAAATTCAACCTCTGCATTAAACCCATCCTGGTCAACAGGTCAAAGGCACATCAGCCTTTCACCTGTTCGTCCTGGATTTAAACTGGTTCCTAAAGGAACTGTTTAACACCACAAGAAACTCGCAATCGTCACATGTCAACAATGTGCTTCGGTCATTTGCCAGCAACTGTTTGAAAATATCCATCCATCCATCCATCCATCCATCCATCCATCCATCCATCCATCCAACAATCCATCCATCCATCCATCCATCCATCCACCAATCCATCCATCATCCATCCATCCATCCATCCATCCATTCACCTACCATCCATCCATCCATCCATCCATTCATCCATCAATCTTTAATCCACCCATCCATCCATCCATCCATCCATCCATCCATCCATCCATCCATCCATCCATCCATCCAACAATCCATCCATCCATCCATCCATCCATCCATCCATCCATCCATCCACCAATCCATCCATCATCCATCCATCCATCCATCCATCCATCCATCCATCCATTCACCTACCATCCATCCATCCATCCATCCATCCATCCATTCATCCATCAATCTTTAATCCACCCACCCATCCATCCATCCATTCATCCATCCACCCAACCATCCATCCATCCATCCATGCATCCACCCATCCACCCATCCATCCATCCATCCATCCATCCATCCATCATCCACCCATCCACCCATCCTGGTTTGAAAACATCACTTGTCATCACATATATTTGTTAGGTATCATATTCATATTGTGCTTCTATAGTTTGTGTAGCAATTCATTCAAATCAATTCATGAGAATATCCTGGATTGTTGCTTTGGGGCATGTTTCTTCATTACCATGAACAAAAAGTTTTTATTTTCAGTAAGGAGCAACGGTCTGGGGCAACCTGTGAGATGGACTAACACGTTCCTGGCTTTCATCCTTTTATGGGATTTACTGGCATTGAGAAAAATATAGAATATCAGATACTGTCACTATGAGAACCATTCACTAGTATTATGAAAGCTTTTCCCTGTGATCAATGGAAATGAAGGTAAAACACAGCTTAAAACTTTTAAAACATTGGAAAAAATGTCCAACCAACCACAACTCAAAGAAAGTACATTTACAATAATGATAATAATATTTTTGTCGTATCAGTTATGTGCTCATTAACTCTCTCCATGTGTGTGTGTGTGAGCAGTCAGTTTTCTTTGTGCTCTGCTCTTCCCTGTCACCATCACCTGTCAATCAAACGTCATTAGCACCAACTGTGATGTCTCACTTCCGCTGATGTCCTTTTGATGAACTTTGAGTTTCTGATCGTCCCTGTTTTTGCTACTTTCCTCTTATCCGCCATCGTCACTGCAGCTGCACAACCTTTCATCTCTTATTCTGCTTCATATTGTTTACAATATGATGTAGAATAAAAGCAGACGGAGGATTAATGCGGAGCGCTCAGTCTTTTTGGGTTTTTTTTCTTTCGTTCACATACAAAAATAAGGAAGGTACATGTTCATTTATGCTTGAAATCAACACGAAAGAGCAGAATGATACACTGCAAAAAAAACAAAAAAAAACAATAGCTACTCAATAAAACTGAGGCAACCTATTGCATTTTGTGACTTTTTTAGTAATTTTGTGTCTTTTTTTGGGTCATTTTGTGTCTTTTTTTGGTCATTTTGTGTCTTTTTTAGTCATTTTGGTGTCTTTTTTTGACATTTTGTGTCTCTTTTTAGTCATTCTGTGTCTTTTTTGGTCATGATGTGTCTTTTTGGGTCATTTTGTGTGTTTCATGGTCATTTTGTGTCTTTTTTGGGTCTTTTTGTGTCTTTTTTTGGTCATTTTGTGTCTTTTTTAGTCTTTTTTTGTCTTTTTTTGTCTTTTTTGTCTTTTTGTGTCTCTTTTTAGTCTTTTTGTGCCTTTTTTTGTCATTTTGTGTCTTTTTTAGTCCTTTAATCCAACATAAAATGTAATTTTGAATCTTTTTTTAACTTTCAAAACACTATCATGCCCAATAAAGAATTTGAAATGTTGCAAATGTGAACAAAGGTGTCAAATCTAACATATAAGAGGGTTCCATCCAGTTCTATCATTTGATACTAAATCTATTTGAGCTTGTCTCCAGTTTTACTTGGTATATCATCATCAAACTGAAACTGGCCTCATGGAGTTTACAGCCAGAACTTTAGAGGTAAATTTACAGTAGGGCTCCACGCTGCTTTGTTTTCTAGTCTGATGGAGGCAACAAGTCTAGATTATTTGGAGCTTTTGGAGACTTCAGAGGGTTAAACCCAACATTTAGATCCTTCCTATGCAGCTCTTACAAGCTCCTCGTTCATCATCCAGCTCCTCCAGTCTCTCTCCGAGCACAGCAACATAATATCTCGACATGTGCGACATTATATCTGTCGCTATCTGACGATTTGGGAATGAGAGCGGCTGACACCCTGGTACATGCTGTAGAGGGCTCGGTCCATCTCTCCTTATCTCACGGCTCAGTCCTGACAGTTGTGCCGGCCGGTTATAATGCATAAAGTTTGCAGGGCAGCTCGGCTTCAGCGGGATGATTAATGTGTATTTTTTGATGTTGAGTGGTGAGGAGCGGCTCCAGTAATGGGCCCAGTCAGTGAGAATGACCTGTGCATCACTAATGACCACAGACAGCAGGACTCTGACAAACAGGGACAAGATATATAATGCTCACACTGGGAAACTTATATACAGTAATGGAAAAAATTATTTGACCATTGTTTTCTTCAGTTTCTTGTTCATTTTAATGCCTGGTACAACTAAAGGTACATTTGTTTGGACAAATATAATGATAAGAACAAAAATAGCTGATAAGAGTTTAATTTAAGAGCTGATATCTAGACATTTAACATGGTTTTATTGATAATGATTTTGGTTATTATCAAGAATGTTTCCATCACTGTAGATGTAAAAATGACCAAGAAAGACACAAAATGACAAAAAAATTTATGTAAAAATGACTAAAAAGGACATAAAATTATCAAAATAGAAACAAATTGACCCAACAAAAACTGTAAAAATGATCAAAAAAGACACAAAATGACGAAAAATAACTGTAAAAAAAGACCAAAAGCAACACAAAAAGACCAAAAATAACTGTAAAAATAACCAAGAAACACAAAATGACAAAAAAAATGTATGTAAAAATGACTAAAAAGGACATAAACTTATCAAAATAACACAACAACACAAATTGACCAAATATACAGTCATGGGAAAAAAAATTAGACCAGCCTTGTTCTTCAATGTATTGTTCATTTTAATGCCTTGTACAACTATAGGTACATTTGTTTGGACAAATATAATGATAACAACAAAAATAGCTGATAAGAGTTTAATTTAAGAGCTGATATCTAGACATTTAACATGGTTTTTACTGATAATGATTTTGGTTATTATATTGGACTTAAACTACTGGAAATAGACTTTTCCATCATATTCTAATGTATTCAGATGACCTTGTATTTATAACTTTTCCTTTCAGGTTTGCTTCAGTTTCATGCTTGGTTGCTGAAGGTCTTCATCACTTGAAAACATCTCTACATACTAAATTCCTCAAAAATTAAATGAAGGTCCATCACATTCTAATGTATTGAGATGCACCTGTATAGACACTCATTCTGAATGTCTTTTACACATCAGCCCAACTTGCAGGTTTCTGTAGAAGTTCTTCCTTCAAGAGTTTCTGGTCAGACCTGGTAGAAAAACCTCCAACAACATGTTTTACTCACTAGTTTGTTTCAAGCATGCTGAGGCCTGAAGACATGCTCAGAATAACAACTTAACTCCAATGTCAATGTCATGGTTCATGCTGTCTATAATATATATATATATATATATATATATATATATATATATATATATATATATATATATAGGATGTATATATATATACATCCTGTGTGTGTGTAATGTGTAAAGTGTGTGTTGATTTGCTGTCAAATAAATCAGTGATGGAACCAGTCGGTGCTGTGTTGTGTTACCGGTCCGACTATAAGTACAATTTTTTGCTGCATGATATTTAAAAAAAAAAAAAGAATAAATGAGATCGGTAGTTGTAAAAAAAATCATACAAAAGCAAGTAGGGGTATACCAGGTATGCTTACCTGTGTTTACTTTCAGCAACATATATTCTCTGTTGCTCAAACTTGACATGTACACACACACACACACACTGAACAGAAGACCAAACTGTGTGGGTGTCATTTTGTGTCTTTTTTTGGTCGTTTTGTGTCTTTTTTTGGTCATTTTGTGTATTTTTTTGGTAATTTCTTAGTCATTTTGTGTCTTTTTTGTCATTTTGTGTCTTTTCTTAGTCATTTTGTGTCTTTTTTGGGTCATTTTGTGTCTTTCTTTTGTCATTTTGTGTCTTTTTTTGGTCATTTTGTGTATTTTTTTTGTCATTTCGTGTATTTTTTTGGTCATTTCTTAGTCATTTTGTGTCTTTTTTGTCATTTTGTGTCTTTTCTTAGTCATTTTGTGTCTTTTTTGGGTCATTTTGTGTCTTTCTTTTGTCATTTTGTGTCTTTTTTTGGTCGTTTTGTGTCTTTTTTTGGTCATTTTGTGTATTTTTTTGGTCATTTCTTAGTCATTTTGTGTCTTTTTTGTCATTTTGTGTCTTTTCTTAGTCATTTTGTGTCTTTTTTGGGTCATTTTGTGTCTTTCTTTTGTCATTTTGTGTCTTTTTTTGGTCATTTTGTGTATTTTTTTTGTCATTTCGTGTCTTTTTGTGTCTTTTTTTAGTCATTTTTGGTCATTTTGTGTCTTTTCTTAGTCATTTTGTGTCTTTTTTGTCATTTTGTGTCTTTTTTGTCATTTTGTGTCTTTTTGTGTCTTTTTGTGTCTTTTCTTAGTCATTTTGTGTCTTTACTTTGTCATTTTGTGTCTTTTTTGATCATTTTGTGTCTTTTTTGTGTCTTTTTTTTAGTCATTTTGTGCCTTTTTTACACCTTTAGTCCAACAGAAAATGTGATTTCTTTTTTTTTTACTTTCAAAACACTATCATGCTCAATAAAGAATTTTAAATGTCACACATGTGTGGGTGTGTTAGTGTTCCTTGTGTGTCCAGTAGGTGGGAGTAGTACTCTGTGTGTGAGCCTGGCTGGTGGAAACACAACACACAGCTCAGTATTCAGGCTGAATGACCCTCGGAGCGTCCAGCAGCTGAGATGAGCACAGATACCGACTCTCACCTTATTATCCCCTCACACAGCAGCATCCTCTCTCACATCACACCCACTCCAGCTGCATCATGCTACAATTTTAGGAAATATTCCACCCGTGTTACTTGTTTAGCCTCATTTTCAGCTGCTACTGCTGCTGCAGCATCCAGTGTGTGTGCATGGCTGCTGTCGTGCTCGTCGGCCCATAGCATAGGTCTCCATGGTAATAATCACAGTATGTGTGCTTGTTGCTGTTGATGGTAAACATAACTCTCCGTGGAAGGCTGACTGTTTCAGCCTAATGAACAGAATCTACCGGCTGTCAGGCTCAATTCAGTCCTCATCCACTAACACTAACATTTAGAGAAAGTATAGCTTTCCACTGGGAGGCATAAAATAATGTACATTATACACATAACATGCACATATCCCAGAGGAGGCCTGTGAATGTGCAGAGAACAGCTTTGCCTCATTGAAAACACTGTAATCTGCTGCAGCTAGTGGCTGCAGACCTCGTAGTGTGTGTGTGTGTGTGCTGCATTTGTGCACAGGAGTGTGTGTACGTGCTTCCTGGAGTCGAGCCAGCGTGGCTATTTTATTGCAAAACCAGTTATATATTGTCACTGTTACCTAATTTGTTCATTGTTTTCTTATATTATCCTATATTTCTAGGAGAAGAAAAGGTTAAAGTATAAAAAGGATGATAAGTAGCAGCTTTAAGAGATTCAAAGTTGCAAACCTAGGAGAAAGAAAGTGGCAAATTTAGGATAAAAAGTGGCAAATCTAGGAGAAAAAAGTAGCAGATTTATGAAATGAATAGTGGCAAATCTAGCATAAAAAGTAGCAGATTTATGAGATTTAAAGGCGCAAATCTAGGAGAAAAAAATGGGAAAACTAGGATGAAAAGTAGCAGCTATATGAGATTAAAAGTGGCAAATATAGGAGGGAAAAAAGTGACAAATCTTTGAGAAAAAGTAGCAGCTTTATGAGATTAAAAGTGGCAAGTCTAGGATAAAAAAGTGGCAGATTCATGAGATTTAAAGTGGCAAATCTAGGATTAAAAAAGTGGCAAATCTAGGAGAAAAAAGTACCAGATTTATGAGATTAAAAATGGCAAATTAGGAGAAAAAGTTGGAGATTTTTGACCCCCAAAAAAGGCAAAACTAGGATAAAAAGTAGCAGATTCATGGGATGAAAAGTGGCAAATCTCGGGGAAAAAGTGGCAAATCTAGGATAAAAAAGTAGCAGATTTATGAGACTAAAAGTGGCAAATCTCGGAGAAAAAAGTGGCAAATCTAGTAGAAAAAAGTATGTGTGCTTGTTGCTTTTGATGGTAAACATAACTCTCCGTGGAAGGCTGACTGTTTCAGCCTAATGAACAGAATCTACCGGCTGTCAGGCTCAATTCAGTCCTCATCCACTAACACTAACATTCAGAGAAAGTATAGTTTACCACCGGGAGGCATAAAATAATGTACATTATACACATAACATGCACATATCCCAGAGGAGGCCTGTGAATGTGCAGAGAACAGCTTTGCCTCATTGAAAACACTGTAATCTGCTGCAGCTAGTGGCTGCAGACCTCGTAGTGTGTGTGCACAGGAGTGTGTGTGTGTGTGTGTGTGTGTGTGTGTGTGTGTGTGTGTGTGCCTCCTGGAGTCGAGCCAGCGTGGCTATTAAATGCAAAAACCAGTTCAATTCTTTTGTTTGAACAAAACCAGGATTTTGCTTTCTTTCTTTCTCTTTCTCCTTCTGTCTCTCAATCTCATTCCTCTCCCCGCGTTTCCTTCCACCGCCGAATAATCCCAGATCCTTTGAGTGACAGTCACAATTTCCTATTAAATCTCTGAAATCCTCTCAGCTGTCATTAAAATTCTTGCCATCCTTTGGAGAGACTGAAAAGGAGGGAGGGAGGGAGGGAACGGGGGCAGAAAAGGGAGAAGAAGTGGGACGAAAGGGACAAACATGAAAGAGAAAGCAGTGGTACAGATTTGCCTTTGATTCTCACCAATAAGCAGCTGATGTAATAAGATATAAAATCGTGCTGCTAATGAGGCTGGGAGACAAAGGCTCAGAGATAGACGGGGATGTGGAAAATGAGCGCTACGTCTCGGGGTTCCTGCGTGACTAATATTATTTCAAATTCGTAATCTCAACTGGAAAATTATTAGTCTGTACCTGTGTTTCAGGCTGATTCTTATCTTCCCTTCAGCTCCCCTTAACTCTCCTCATATTTCATACTTTTCCCCGTATTTCTCTTCTCGCCACCAGTTTGAATTTATACGTCTGATTAGATGACAGAGGCTGCAGAGATATGAATCCAGTATAGGATATGTGTGCTATGTGTGCTGGCAAATCTAGGATAAAAAAGTACCAGATTTATGAGATTAAAAGTGGCAAATTAGGAGAAAAAAGTTGGAGATTTTTGACCCCAAAAAATGGCAAATCTAGGAGAAAAAAGTAGCAGATGCATGGGATGAAAAGTGGCAAATATAGGATTTAAAAAATGGCAAATCTAGGAGAAGAAATCAGATGATTTATGAGATTAATTGTGGCAAATTTAGGAGAAAAAAGTAGCAGATTCATGAGAAAAAATGGCAAATCTAGGCAAAAAAATTAGCAGATTCACGAGAAAAAAGTGGCAAATCTAGGAGGAAAAAGTAGCAGATTCATGAGAAAAAAAGTGGCAAATATAGGAGAAAAAAGTAGCAGATTCATGGGATGAAAAGTGGCAAATATAGGATTTAAAAAATGGCAAATCTAGGAGAAGAAATCAGCAGATTTATGAGATTAGTTGTGGTAAATTTAGGAGAAAAAAGTCGGAGATTTTTGACCAAAAAAAGGCAAATCTAGGAGAATAAAGTAGTAGATTCATGAGAAAAAAGTGGCAAATCTAGGAGAAAAAAGTAGCAGATTCATGAGAAAAAAGTAGCAGATTCATGAGAAAAAAGTGGCAAATCTAGGAGAAAAAGTAGCAGATTCATGGGATGAAAAGTGGCAAATATAGGATTTAAAAAATGGCAAATCTAGGAGAAGAAATCAGCAGATTTATGAGATTAATTGTGGCAAATTTAGGAGAAAAAAGTCGGAGATTTTTGACCAAAAGAAAGGCAAATCTAGGAGTAAAAAAGTAGCAGATTCATGAGAAAAAAGTGGCAAATCTAGCAGAAAAAAAGACAGATTCATGGAAAAAAAAGTATGTGTGCTTGTTGCTGTTGATGGTAAACATAACTCTCCGTGGAAGGCTGACTGTTTCAGCCTAATGAACAGAATCTACCGGCACAAAATGACCAAAAATAGGTGTAAAAATGGTCAAAAAAGACACAAAATGACCAAAAATAGATATAAAAATGACCAAAAAAGGACATAAAATTATCAAAATAGAAACAAATTGACCAAAAATAGATGTAAAAATGATCAAAAAAGACACAAAATGACCAAAAATAGGTGTAAAAATGATCAAAAAAGACACAAAATGATGAAAAATAGATATAAAAATGACCAAAAAAGGACATAAAATTATCAAAATAGAAACAAATTGACCAAAAATAGATGTAAAAATGATCAAAAAAGACACAAAATGACGAAAAATAGATATAAAAATTACCAAATGATTCTCACCAATAAGCAGCTGATGTAATAAGATATAAAATGGTGCTGCTAATGAGGCTGGGAGACAAAGGCTCAGAGATAGACGGGGATGTGGAAAATGAGCGCTACGTCTCGGGGTTCCTGCGTGACTAATATTATTTCAAATTCCTAATCTCAACTGGAAAATTATTAGTCTGTACCTGTGTTTCAGCCTGATTCTTATCTTCCCTTCAGCTCCCCTTAACTCTCCTCATATTTCATACTTTTTTCCTATATTATTATATCTTCTTTTCTCGCCACCAGTTTGAATTTATACGTCTTATTAGATGACAGAGGCTGCAGAGATATGAATCCGGTATAGGATATGTGCTGTGCTGCTGCAGCCTGTGTTCATTCTGCTGCACAGAGGACGCCACCAGAACTAAATAATAATGATAATAAAATTCATTTTTATAGCACTTAACACAATCAGCCATTACAAAGCTCATTACCAAACGCAAACATAAAAACAATAAAACATCAAGACAAACTGGAGAAGGCAATATAAACTATGGGAACATAAAATGTTTCATTTCTATCAGCAATAAAAAAAATGGAGAAATGAAAGAAAACTTGGAGAAATATGATTAAAAACAAAAGGAGATACATATATAAATATATTCATTGAGTATAGTAATTGAGCAAATAATAAAAGACACACAGAGAAGGTAAAATACATGCAAAATCAGTCAGAAGGGCTCCGACAGCGAGCTTTTCTTCATTTGGCTCCATTTTTTACATTTTATCCAGCGTTGGTTGCATGCACCAACATCTATTACAGCTGTTTACAATGTTATCAGTCCAGTAAACTGTTGTTATCAGTTGCTATAATCCCACATACAGTCATGGAAATAATTATTAGACCATTGTTTTCTTCAGTTTCTTGTTCATTTTAATGTCTGGTACAACTAAAGGTACATTTGTTTGGACAAATATAATGATAACAACAAAAATAGCTCATAAGAGTTTAATTTAATTTCACATTGCTGAAGCTGGATGTGAATTAACAATTTTTTGAAGTGAACAGGATTTATTCTGGTAGAAGATATGAAACATTTAACATGGAAAAAAGAAATATTTTCTCCTTCAGAACTTTAATTTTGGACTGTGTTAAACCTCATAGCAGTATGTTAGCTCTGTCTTTACACATTAAAGCACTGTTTACATAAATGCATCAATTCATGCTGCATAATGAGTACTTTTACTGTTGATACTTTAAGTCCATTTTGATGCTGATACTTTTGTACTTTTACTTCAGTAACTTTCGAATGCAGGACTTTTACTGTACACTGCAAAAAAGCCAACTTGTATTTTTTTGCCTAAAACAGTGATTTTAGGACCGCACCTTCCGTGTAACTTGGAGGGGTTCTGTTTCAGAAACCTGTCTACTCACCACCGGGGTCCCTCAAGGCTCGGTCCTTGGTCCGCTCCTCTTCCCGATTTACACCAACTCCCTTGGCTCCCTCATCCACTCGCATGGCTTCTCCTATCATCACTATGCCGACGACACCCAGCTAATCCTCTCATTTCCCCAGTCTGAAACACAGGCAGCAGCACGTATCTCTGCATGTCTGGCCGACATCTCCCAGTGGATGTCCTCGCACCACCTCAAACTCAACCTGGGAAAGACTGAGCTACTCTACCTCCCAGGGAAGGGCTCTGACCTCTGACCTCCACATCACTGTCCAGGACACAGTGGTTGTCTCCACAGAAACCGCCAAAAACCTTGGCGTAACTCTTGACAACCAACTGTCCCACTCCACAAACATCACCGCCACCACCAGATCTTGCAGATTCTTGCTGCATAACATCAGGAGAATCCGCCCGTTTCTCACCCAGGAGGCAGCTCAGGTCCTGGTCCAGGCGCTGGTCATCTCACGCCTGGACTACTGCAACTCCCTCATGGCAGGTCTGCCTGCCAAAGCCATCCGACCTCTGCAACTCATCCAGAATGCAGCTGCTCCATTGGTCTTCAATCTTCCCAAATTTTCACACACAACACCCCTCCTCCCTCCCTCCACTGGCTACCAGTGGCTGCGCGGATACGCTTCAAGACTCTAGCTCTGGCGTACTCTGCTGCTAACGGTTCAGGTCCTACATACATCCAGGACCTTGTCAAACTCTACACCCCTGCCCGTCCTCTCCGCTCTGCATCAGCCAAACAGCTGGCGACTCCCACCCTGCGTGGGTCAACCCGCCTCAAAACCTCCTCCAGACTTTTCTCTGTCTTGGCTCCCAAATGGTGGAACGAGCTCCCCACCGACATCAGGACCTGAGACAGCCTAGACATCTTCCGCCGCAGGCTGAAGACCTATCTCTTCCAACAATACCTCGGTTAAGTCATGGTCACCTAACAGATATACTAAAAAAAAAAAAACTCTGATTCTTTTCTCTTCTTTTCTTCTTTAACATATAGCACTCCTTTAGCGATGACAGTTAGCTCTTAAAGTTGTGTACTTACTCGATTCCTATGGTCTATGTCTAGTACCATCAGGTTGAATGCACTTATTGTAAGTCGCTTTGGACAAAAGCGTCTGCTAAATGACATGTAATGTAATGTAATGTAATGATTTAAGTTGGTAAAACTTGGAAATATAAATTACTGACATTTAGGGCAATAATGTAAGTTAGCACAACAAAGGAAGCCAGTTGTCTGCTCAAAAACAAGTTTGTGAGTTGTAGTTACTTATATCTTTAAGTTGGGGTTCACAACAAGGGACAATAGTTCTGATAACTCTTATTTCTTTGTTGTGAAATGTGGGAAAACGGTGAAATTCATTAGCGAAAGCTAGCGGCTAACTGATGTTAGCGGCTAACTGATGTTAGTGGCTAACTGATGCTAGCGGCTAACTGATGCTAGCGGCTAACTGATGCTAGTGGCTAACTGATGCTAGTGGCGCTGCTCGTTACAGCTACAAGAGTAGCCATTAGCGTATCAATGCTAACTCAAAATTGTGGTCGCAACATTAGCTGACATTTCATAGCGGTGTTACAATCGTGCCAATTCAGCACATTGCAGAAGTTAGCAGAAGTAAGGATTAAAAGTTATTACAATGTAAAATTATAAGTTAGTACAGCTTACAGTTGAGTTGACAAAAATCTGAATTCAGAGTTGAGCAAACTCAAAAACAAAACTTTAAATATTTAGTTTAATTGTCCAGCTTAAAATTTTATCGAAGTTTGTTGCCTCGAAATTTTGAGTTCACCCAACTTTTCTTTTGCAGTGTATCGGAGTAATTTCACAGTGTGGTATTAGTTCTTTTACTGCAGTAAGGGGTCTGAATACTACACTAAATACTAAACAAGAGGTGAGACACCACATGGTTTAGTATCATGGTGTCACAGATCATCGTTTGGATTTAAAAAGACTTTTGAATGTTTCTGAAGCTTTACACACATTGGGACAGTTAGAGGATATAAAATGACTTATGAAGTAACTTTTTGTTTCACACTTTCAGTTTTTGAATCGTTGCCTGGAAACCCAACGAACCTGCCAAGATCGTCTTTATTCGTTCTGGCAGATTCTGAGTCAGATTCTGATCAAATATGGATCAAACTTCTGTTACTGTGTTACATATTTCTTGCCTCAAACACCTCAACACCTCTCACCTCCTGGAGTCCTAAAGGAGCCTTTAGCTGTAGACCGAGGCTACCAAAGACCACCACAGAACGCCGTCAAACTGTATAACTCCTCCTTTTTCTGACATAGTCGCAGATTTATGTGATTGAAAGTGGCAAATCTACAAAAAAAAGTAGCAGATTTATGAGAATAAAGTGGCAAATCTACAAAAAAAGTAGCAGATTTATGAGAAAAAAGTGGAAATCTAGGAAAAAAGCAGATTTATGAATAAATTATAACATATCAGACTGACTATTATATATATAATATATATAATATATAATATATAATATTAACACCATGTGCAATGCATTATTCAACACTACGGACTATTTTATGTTCATTATCATGTGCAATATATCTGTATATTACATCCTGCCATGTCACCTGCACTTTACTCACTTTGTTATTGTTACCTATTTTGTTCATTGTTTTCTGATGTTATCCTGTATTTCTAGGAGAAAAAAAGTCACAGATTTATGAGATTAAAAGTGGCCAATCTACAAGAAATATGTAGCAGATTTATGACAAAAAAGTGGCAAATTCATGAGAAAAAAGTGGCAAATCTAGGAGAGAGAAAAAAGACAGATTTTTGAGATTAAAAGTAGCAAATCTAGAAAAAAGTAGCAGATTTATGAGATTAAAAGTGGCAAATCAAGAAATAAATCACAGATTTATGAGAATACAGTGGCAGATTTATGAAAAAAAGGCAAATCTACAAGAAAAAAGTAGCAGATTTATGTGATTAAAAGTGGCAAAACTATGAGAAGAAAGTTGCAGATTTATGAGGAAAAGTCGTAAATCTACAATAAATTATATTGTGACTGTTTTTGTAATTGTTTTGGAGACTTTGGAGCAATCTGGAACCAGAATTTCCTTCACAATCAATAAAGTTATATCTTATCTCATCTTAATTGTTTTCAGAAACACATTTTAGTGACTGTTTACCAGACGTTTGTCACCCGGCTGCCATGCAGATCCAGGTCTTCTGGTTTGAAGTCCAGAGTTTAAGGAGCCGTCCAGCAGCACAAACCTTTCTGTACAGGCAGCACACACACATTAATCCCTGAAATAGACCTCAGCTGCTTTGTTTGGCATGTGAAAATGTTGGTTTTGTACTGTTTATGAATATAGGAGAATATCCAAACACTCAGGCTGGTAGAATGTAGAAGTTTTATATGATCTGTGTCACACAAAGTGTCATTTGATTGAATACATCTTTATAAATGCCCCTGAGTGCAGGGGTTTGAATGTAAAAAAATGTAAAATCTGATACTGATTTTTCTGAAATATATTTGGCATATATCAAGAGATAAATGAACAGTTAACACATGAAATCATGATTAAAACTGAGAAAATGTATTATTTTACTTCATGGGGACCTTAAGCACAGGACATTAAACATTTAACAGCTTCAGATATTTGCAATTACGTAACTTTTATTACTAGGTAATAAAACATAATGTAAATTTAGATTAAAATGCAATAATTACAACCATAATTCGGGTGTACCATTAAAAAAACTATAGAATAATATCATTACCATTATATGAGCCCCTTATTGGGAGAAGAAGAAATGTAACATTGTATGTAAAGCTAGAATGGGAAAAGGAAGCAGATTTTTCTTTTATTACACTCACAACTGTAACCAAATACTTTTCTGTAGAACAACCATGCCGGAGCAGGTTTGAGGCAATAAATGCATAATATTTCTCTGTGTTGGGGCTTTGTCCTGCACTCTGGGTACTTGAGAAATGTATTAACAGGAGTACAGAAGACTCTGTATAAAGATACCTACTGAAAATGTTGGTAGCAGCTTGGAAGGCCAATATGAGAAAAGAAGATGCAGTAAACACAAACACAAGAGCCGTTAATGGCTAAAAATTGTGTATGAAATGCATGTATGAAAGGACTCAATGTACAAGGTCTAAAGAGGAGCAATGCCAAGAGGACTGAACATGTTTACATGTCAGCCACAAGGTGAGGCAAAGAACCACTGAAGGGTTTTTTGAGGAGAGAGGGCATCATCTTTTGTTTGTACATGATCTTTCTACGTGTGATAAAAATAATAATAATATGCATCCGGGGGAGGGGGGTAATATTTTGAGAAAAAACTGTCAAATCTAGGAGAAGACAAGTAGCAGATTTATGAGAATTAAAGTGGCAAATAGGAGAAAAAAGTGGCAGATTTGTGAAATTAAAAGTGGCAAATCTATAACAAAAAAGTTGTAGATTGATGAGATAAAATATGGCAAATCTTCAAGAAAAAGAAGCAGATTTACTAGATTAAAAGTGGCAAATCTAGGAGAAAAAAGTTGCAGATTTATGAGAAAAAAGTGGCAAATCTAGAAGAAAAATGTTGCAGATTTATGAGATTAAAAGTGGCAAATCTAGAAGAAAAAGTTGCTGATTCATGAGATTAAAAGTGGCAAATCTATGAGAAAAAAAAGCAGATTTACTAGATTAAAAGTGGCAAATCTAGGAGAACAAAATAGCAAATTTATGAGAATAAAAGTGGCAAACATAGAAGAAAAAAGGGGCAGATTTGTGAGATTAAAAGTGGCAAATCTACAAGAAAAAACTTGCAGATTTATGAGATTAAAAGTGGCAAACAGAACAGAAGAAAAAAATGGGCTGACATGAGAGATAAAATATGGCAAATCTACAAGAAAAAAGTTGCTGATTTATGAGAAAAAAGTGGCAAATCTAGAAGAAAAAAGTCTGATTCATGAGATCAAAAGTGGCAAATCTACAATCAATTATATTGTGACTGTTTTCTGTTTTTGTATCATTTCAGTTTTACAAAAATTGTTTCATGAGAAAGAAGACAACAGGAAAGACCACTGAACTTTACTCCAGCTTCTGACTTTCTCTTGGAGTTTGTTCGCTATCTGTTAATTTGTGCACACACACACACACACACACACACACACACACACACACACACACACTGAGGACAGAATAGTCAAGCTGTCACATTTTGTACATTTTTAAGTTGTTCGTGCAAGCACGAGGGAATGAAAGCATGTGCAGTGACAAATTAGATGATATTGATGAGATGAATTCACACCTCTGTTTGTGTGTTTGAGGACAAAGTGACGAGTGGGTTTGTTCATGCAGATGCTTCTCAGAATCTAGTTGAAGCAAATTTGCAGACACTCAACTACAAATCCAACTAAACACTGGATGATTAGAGCAAGATGCAAAACTCAGATAACTCAATTAGCGATCATGCAAACACACACACACACACCAACAAAGCAAAGCAAAGTCATTTCTCTTCATGGCAAATCTAGGAGAAAAAAGTAGCAGATTCATGAGAAAAAAGTGGCAAATATAGATGAAAAATGTTGCAGATTTATGAGATTAAAAGGGGCAAATCTAAGAGAAAAAGGTAGCAGATTTATGAGGAAAAAAGGGAAATCTACAAGATATGAGTAGCAGATTTATTAGAAAAAAGTGGCAAATCTAGGAGAAAAAAATGGAGATTTATGAGATTAAAAGTGGCAAATCTAATAGAAAAAAGGGGCAGATTTATGAGATAAAAAGTGGCAAATCTAGTAGAAAAAAGGGGCAGATTTATGAGATAAAAAGTGGCAAATCTACAAGAAAAAAAAGCAGATTTACTAGATCAAAAGTGGCAAATCTAGGAGAAAAAAGTTGCAGATTCATGAGAAAAAAGTGGCAAATCTAGATGAAAAATGTTGCAGATTTATGAGATTAAAAGTGTCGAATCTACAAGAAAAAGAAGCAGATTTACTAGATTAAAAGTGGCGAATCTACAAGAAGAAAGTAGCAGATTTATGAGATCAAACCTGGCAAATCTACAATAAATTAGGGTGGGTTTGTTCATGCAGATGCTTCTCAGAATCTAGTTGAAGCAAATTTGCAGACACTCAACTACAAATCCAACTAAACACTGGATGATTAGAGCAAGATGCAAAACTCAGATAACTCAATTACCGATCATGCAAACACACACACACCAACAAAGCAAAGCAAAGTCATTTCTCTTTATGGACTATTTGCAATCAGCGTGAACTGTATTCAATTAGTGTCTCTGCAAGCCTCCCTCCTCTTGTGAATTAAATGACACAAATCCATATTCAATGTTTTGTAATGATTTAATGATGAGCTTTGCATGCTGCATGCCATCTCGCGTTGCAATTGACCCACTCAATTAGTCCCACATTCATTCATTCAGCCCCCGAAATCTGCACATCAACAGCTGAAACACACACAAACACACACACAAGCATGCATCGAGGGTGATATATCCATATAAACAATATATCGATATGTTTTTAAAGCTGATATGGAATTAGACAATATCGATATAGTTTAGATTATTTTCTTTCTTTATATATACAGTCATGGAAAAATGATTAGACCACCATTGTTTTCTTCAGTTTCTTGTTCATTTTAATGCCTGGTACAACTAAAGGTACATTTGTTTGGACAGATGTAATGATAACACGAAAAAATGGCTGATAAGACTTACGTAAAAGGATGTTTAAATATAAAGAGAGGAGGAGAGAGGAGAGGAGGAGGAGAAGAGAGAGAGAAAGAGAAAGGAGGAGGAGGAGGAGAGAGATGAGGAGAGCGAGGAAGAGGAGTACGAGAAGAGAGAGGAAAGGAGAGAGGAGTCCTAAAAACATTTCTGACGTAATAAATCAAGTGAGAAGTTTTTTGTATTGAAATGAATGGAACAAAATGCTTCTGCACCTGCCGTCATGCTGGAACTTTATGATTTATGGTAGAATAACATTTTAAGGCCTCCCTGCTCAGAGCCGGAGGTTGCCGCCTGGTTGCTGCCTGGTTGCTGCCGGGTTGCCGCCTGGTTGCCACCTGGTTGCTGCCTGGTTCCCGCCCGGTTGCCGCCTGATTGCTGCCAGGTTGCCACCTGGTTGCTACCTGGTTGCCGCCTGGTTGCTGCCTGGTTGCTACCTGGCTGCTACCTGGTTGCTACCTGGTTGCCGCCTGGTTGCTGCCTGGTTGCTACCTGGTTGCTACCTGGTTGCTACCTGGTTGCCGCCTGGTTGCTACCTGGTTGCTACCTGGTTGCTGCCTGGTTGCCGCCTGGTTGCTGCCTGCTTGCTGCCTGGTTGCTGCCTAGTTGCCGCCTGGTTGCTACCTGGTTGCCGCCTGGTTGCCGCCCGGCTGGGACATACAGTGCAGACTGGAACAACTGAGTGATTAAATGGAGTCGGGGCAGCGTTGGCAGTTTGCCTCACCTCATTTTCTCCCTCTCCCTCTATCTTTCTCCATACTTCCTTCACCTCCTTTCCACATTTAGCTCCCTCTCTCAGCTCCCCCTCCCCCTTTCACCTGTTCCCGCCATTTGCCGGCACCACGAGGCGGTTGCCCCGGCTGCTCGGTGTCGTGGAGGGGAGCTAATAATCCATAATTTACAATAACACTCGTTAATAATTAAGGGAATTGGAGCGTTCGGAGAACTCCAGTGCAATTACCCCCGAAGCCAACGCTGCGGCTGCGAGGGCTCACACTGCGGTTTAGCAGCTTTATTACAAAGCAGCGAGCAGCCAGTGGGAAGCGGCCTGAGATTGACCTGCAGGGTGTTGTGCAGACGGAGCGCCGGGCCAAGATGAGCGGAGGGATTACGGGCTGTCAGAGACCTGCGACTGTGCAGTTTATACATGCACAAACCTCTGTTATCTGTTGTTTTTATGGCAGACGGAGGAGCAGATAAAGAGGAAACACACGCTGGCTCTGGCTTCATGTGACAAGCAGATTGTTGGGATCGTGGATCTGTTGGAGCATTTAACCCAGGGCACTGGAGTGACATTCAAAATCAAATTTGACAGGCACAGTTGAAGGGGGTCCTTGAGCAAAAAATTTGATAGGCAGACGGAGGAGGGAGGTCCTTTATAGCAGGAGGCTTGACAGGCAAACAGAGAGGGCACAGTAGTGGTGGAGGGGATTTAGGCTCCTTTTAGTGATCCGGATCCTTATACCTTTTATAATTCAGCCAAATTTAGCGCTGTTTTGACTTGTGATTTGTATTTGAACACATGTTATCACTTAAATTTTAATAATTTGCTGTAGCCAATTGCATTAACAGTTGTAAAATCGCTTGTTTAACCCTTTGGAGTGATCATTATGCCATGCTGGTATCATCTTTTTCAGCACAACCTCACCTGATTATTATTTTGTCATTTTGACTTACTGGATCAACATTTTGAAACATGAAAAAACACACAAAAAAATACAAAAAACATGTAAAAAACAAACAAAAAAGCACACAAAATCACAAATAAAAATCATGCAAAAAACACATTTTTTTTTTACAAAAAAAAGGAAACACATAAAAACACACATAAAAAATACAAGAAACACACAAAAAACACATAAAAACCTCACAAGAAACACACAAAACACACCAAAAAATTACAAAAAAGACCATAAAGACACACAGAACACACACACATAAATACCACAAAAAACACACAAAAAACACGCACAAAAAAAATACAAAAAACACATAAAAAACACACAAGAAACACACAAAAACAATTACAAAAAAAACACATAAAAACAGAGAACACACACAAAAAACACACAAAAATCACAAAAACACAGTAAACACAAAATTGTGCATTAAAAATGTTGAAACATACACGGCAAAATTTGAAAAATCACTGCAAAAAAAGTGAAGTCATGTTATACTGAGTCGTGGTGATTTTAACCAATGCTGAAACAGACTTGATGCATTAAATTGGACAGCTGCCGGTTTTTACTGTAAAAACAACAGTTTTTTTTACAGTGTAATGTCATCTGGGGCACAGAGAGGTAGAGAAACTCACCTATCAGGGTTCTTGTGCTGCTGGATCTGACGAGCAGAGTGAAAGTGGAGCTGTGGCCTCGTGGAGCAATCAGAGCAGCAGACTGGACTAATTAAGGCTCTTAACGAGCTTCTGAGGATCCAGTGACAGAGAGACCCAAAACACTGGAGGGACAGGAAACAGAGAGCTTTATTAGTGGTTCTGATCCAACACACACACACACACACACACACACACACACCGACTCACACACACACAAACACAAACACCTACATACACACTCACACACACACACACACACACTGATCCAACACACACACACAGAAACACCGATCTAACTCACATACACACCCCCTAACACACACACACACACAACCCAATCCAACAAAAACACACACATCCACACACACACACACTGATCCAACACACACACACACACACACACACACACAAACACACCCCAACTCACAAACACACACACACACACACACACACACATAAATACACATCAGAAACAAAACATTGAGACGTCGCCTCCACTTTCCTCTCCTGTTGTTGTGAGATTGACACTTGAACCCTGGAAGTCTGCTAAGTGGGCCCTCTTCCTCTGACTCACCGGGGTCAGAGGTCAAGCATGTCTCTCATAGTCCAACTCCTTATCCCTCGCCGTCGCCCCCGGCAACCTCCCGAACTCGCCCGGTGAGTGAGTCGAGGCTGATTTGGCAGCTCTCCAGGTCAAAAGGTTTGACTTGAATTTCCAGCCAAAATCGCTACGTTTAATTACCTTGTTTTTTCCCTGTAATCACATTTGACACACACCTCCCTCCTCCTCCTCCTCCTCCTCCTCCTGGTCCCCAGCTCTGCAGCGTGCCGCATACCCTCAGACATATCTGTCAGCTTTTTCCTCACTCGTAAGCTTCTGAGGATACGACTGAGGAGAGACGCTCAGTCAGAGAAGGTTATTACTGCCCGCGTAATTAGGACGGCATGCAGCGTTTATAGGTGGCCAATGACATTTAATACATATAAATCAGGAGGCCCAGGTTTCAAAAGCCTTGTAATATTTTGTGTACGAGCTGCATCACATCACTCAGCTGTATCAGCACTGCAGGATAAATTGCTTACATAAGGCCGAAGAGCCTCGCTCAAACTTAAAAAGGAAAAAGGTTCACAATGAAGATTGTTTCCGTGCCTCCGTCCATCCGGACGCTCAGAACGCTGCGTCATGACACACAGACCCCCGAGACGGAGAAGTGTGTGTGTGTGTGTGTTGGATCGGTGTGTGTGCGTTGCGGTATGTTTGTGTTGTGTAGGTGTGTGTTGGATCAGTGTGTGTGTGTGTGTGTGTGTGTGTGTGTGTGTGTATATGTTGGATCGGTGGGTGTGCATTGGGGTATGTTTGTGTGTGTAGGTGTGTGTTGGATCAGTGTGTGTGTGTGTGTGTGTGTGTGTGTGTGCGTTTGTGTTTGTGTGTGTAGGTGTGTGATTTAGTGCGTGTGTGTGTGTGTTATATCGGTGTTTCTGTGTAAGGGTGTGTGTTTGTTCGATTGGGGTGTGTGTGGTCTGTGTGTGTGTTGGATCGGTGGGTGTGCGTGTGTGTGTGTGTGTGCGCTGTATCAGGGTGTGTGTATGTGTGTTACATCAGTATATGTGTGTGTCTGTGACTGTGTGTGACTGTGTGTGTGTGTGTGTGTGTGTGTGTAGGTGTGGGATTTGGGGTGTGTTTGTGTGTGTGGGTGTGTGTTGAATCGGTGTGTGTGTGTGTGTTTGTTTGATCGGTGTGTGTCTGTGATTGTGTGTGTGTTTGTATGTGTGTGTGTGTGTGTTTGTGTGTATGTAGGTGTGTGATTTTGGGTGTGTGTGTGTGTCTGTGACTGTGTGTGTGTTTGTATGTGTGTGTGCGTGTGTTTGTGTGTGTGTGTGTGTGTGTGTGTTGCATAGGTGTGTGTGTGTGTACATTAGAGGAGGGTAAATGTGTAAATGTGAGTCTTGTCGTGCATGAAATTAAAAGACACCTCCTAAACACTCTTTGTTCCTGTGCTGCTCCTTCTCCACCAGGAGCCTCCTGGAGCCTCCTCCCTCTCTCCTCTCCTCTCCTCTCCTCTCCTCTCCTCTCCTCTCCTCTCCTCTCCTCCTCTCTCCTCTTTGTGGAGGAGTCAGCTGTAGCTGGTGTAACCTTTAAGGAGCGTCCAGATCGATAAAGCTCTCCTCTCCCAGATCTCAGAGCTGCTGCTGCCTCCAGCGAGAGGCTCAGGAGGATCTGGATCTGGAGATTTGTTCTGCCACTCGTTCTGCTTTGAAGCGCCTGGAGTCGTTGGGGGAACCTTTGTTGGGACCGCTCTCCCCCGATCCCTGTGTCCTTGTTTTTGGTTTGTAGTCCCAAGGCAGAGTGCCTGTAGCCAGAGTAGGTATCAGATCCAGGCCTGCTCTCTAACACAGGAACACGCCTGAGGAGCTGCTCTGCTTCTAGTCTGGGCATTTAAGGCCAATACACTCTCAGAAAATAAAGTGCAGAATTGTACCTTTAGGGGTACGATGGCTTGTCACTGGGGCAGGACCCTCAGAAGGTACAATTTTGTACCCTTGACACTGGATATGTATTTGTACCCTTGTGGTTTGTACTTTACAAAGACCAATCTTGTACCTCTGGTGGCATTGAGCTAAAGTTTCCTGATGAAGAAAAATTGGTGCCAAATTTCAAGCTCTCAAAATGGCCAAACAGACACAAAATGACCACAAAAAAAAGACACAAATTGACCAAAAAAAGACACAAAATGAATAAAAAAGACACAAAATGACCAAAAAAGGAAACAAAATGACAAAAGAGACAGAAAATGACAAAAAAAGACACAAAATGACTAAATAAAACCCACAAAATGACCAAAAGTGGAGACAGAGCTGACTTCCAAAATGATTTGGCGAAGAGATGAAAAATAACCACAAAAAGACACAAACAACCTCAGTACACATAAAATGAGACATAAAGACACAAAATGAGCACAAGAAGATGCTAAATTTACCACAAAAAGACACAAAACAACAACACATACACAGAAAATGAGACAAAAGGACACAAAATGATCACAAAGAGATGAAAAATGACCACAAAAAGACATATAACATTGATAGAGATGCAAAACAACAACAAAAAGACACAAATAAACGACACGCACAAGCAAAGCAACTACAAAAAGACAGAAAATGATCACAAAGAGATGAAAAATTACCACAAAAAGACACAAAACAACCTCAAAACAGACAAAATGAGACATATATTGATCACAAGAAGATGCAAAATGTATTCATTTACCACAAAAAGACAAAACAACTACACATACACAGAAAATGAGACAAAAGGACACAAAATGATCACAAAGAGATGAAAAATAACCACAAAAAGACACAAAACAACCTCAATACACATAAAATGAAACATAAAGACACAAAATTATCACAAGAAGATGCAAAATTACAGAAAAAAGACACAAAAAAAACTACAAAAACACACAAAATTATCACAAAGAGGTGAAAAATTACCACAAAACGACACAAAACAACTACCCACACACATAAAACAAAATAAAAGGACACAAAATGATCACAAGGAAATTAAAAATGGCCACAAAAAGACACAAATAAACTACAAGGAGATGCAAATGACGAAATGCAGATGTATCCGTGAGGCTCCACTGTGTATCAGTGCTTCCCAGTAACAGTCTTCACCTTGTGAGGATGTGACCACGACCCGGATTTCAGCATTTGAGCTTTATTTCTCCCCTGCAGAGGATCAAAACACATAAAAAATAGCATGTTGTGTGAGGATCTCTGAGGAGGGAATCTGTATTCATTGACACAGATGATTACTATCAAGGGAGGACAGTATGCAGGGAGGCTGAAGGGACATGAAGGGACATGAAGGGACATGAAGGGACATGAAGGGACATGAAGGGAGGGCTTAGGAAACGTGAAAATAGCAAACACCTTTCAAAAGCCGCTTGTAGCTCCATGACACCGACTCATTCAAGCTGAAACCCAAATATCCCCTGTCGATGAGCAAAGAGGAGGGAGAAAATCAATGTTTCATGAGTCATTCACCAGCGACTGATAGTGGGTTTGCCACATCACAGTACTCAGGGCTTAACTAGTGCAAACAGCTTAAGCTGGTCCCCTCCATCACAAGAAGCACATTCATGTTTAGGTTGTCAGCTCCGGTTTCATTTAGCCTTCAGGTGAAATTCTGTCTGAACAAAATAAATAAATCATCTGTCAAAGTCGAGACCTCTTTTTGCGAATAAAGAAGGCTCGAGCTACAGCGACATAACAAATATTACATTTGTCTTGCACTATCTTTGCAGGGATTGGATCAGATTGCATAAAGTTACACGGTGTTACACACATGGACATCTGCACATGTGCATCGTTATTATTCAGCCTGTTCAGTGTGTTGAACAATCTGTGTTGGGTTTCAGTCGGAAAGGTAGAAAATAACACCTGGTTTGGCTTTATTTCCTTCGACGTCCTATTAGGGCCAAGCATGAAAAATAAATGAAAAATACAGACCTGGGGAACGGGGTAATATTTTGAGAAAAAATGGCAAATTTATGTCATTAAAAGTGGTAAATCTACGAGAAAAAAGTTGCAGATTTATGATTTAAAAAAATTGGAAGACATCCCGCAGAAACAAATGATCTGTTGTGATGTAGTTCCTTTTATTCCAATTTTTAATCTCATAAATTTTCCACTTTTTTCTTGTATATTTTCCACTTTTAATCTCCTCAATTTGCCACTTTTTTCTTGTAGATTTGCCACTTTTAATCTCTTAAATTTGCCACTTTTTTCTTGTAGATATGCCCCTTTTAATCTCATAAATTTGCTGCTTGTTTCTTGTATATTTTCCACTTTTAACCCCTTAAATTTACCAATTTTTTCACGTAGATTTGGCAGTTTTAATCTCATAAATCTGCCACTTTTTTCTTGTATATTTGCCACTTTTTATCTCATAAATCTGCTACTTTTTGTTCATAGATTTGCCACTTTTTATCTCATGAATTTGCTTCTTTTTTCTTGTAGATTTGCCACTTTTAATCTCATAAAATTGCAACTTTTTCTCGAAATATTACCCCCCTCCCCCTGGACCATAATTTATTTATTTTCATACTTGGCCCTAATACGCTGTCATAATTTCCTGATGCTGATGAATTGCTAAAAAAAATGTATAAATTAATTCAAATTAATTTAAACAAAATTGCCAATGTCCCATTTACAAAACATCATAATTATTCATGAGAAAAAAGAATAAGCTATTTTTCAAATATGTAAAGTATTTACCTAATTCTAAACTCATGCACAAATATGATTAATATTTTTCAAAGTTTATCAATTGTCTTAGTAAGCTGGATCAGATAGTCATTATATAATATATATGATATTAATATATTTAAGATAAGATGGGATATGACTTTATTTATCCCACAGTGGGGGAATTTAGTTGTCACAGCAGCTCAAGATACAGACACAGAGATATAGAAGACAGAATAAAGAATACAGAAAATAAGATACATTCTATACACATTATATGTATACATTTCTGCTATTTGGCATTAATTATTAAACCATATTATCTGTGATTGTTTTACTGAAAGGACTTTGCATTTTGCAGATACTGCACATTGGAGAAAACATATTTGAGCATGTAACTTGTGATATACAGTATGTAGTAAATATAACGGATCGTGTCTCACAGTGAGCCAAAGGTGTAATGGGTGTGAGGTTGGACCCAAGAACAGCACAGACTGAGACCAGTGTTGGAACAGTTAAACAGTTTATTGCTCAGACAGGTTTGCAAAAATCCACAGCCGGTACACAGGTAACAGATCACACACAGAGTGAAGCCAATCAGTCCCACTTCCCAGCGGAGACCTCCGGGGAGGGAATCCAGCAGGCAGGAAACAGACAAGGGGCGAGCAGGCAGAGTAGTCAGGGACGGAATGCAGATCAGGTTACCTGGGCAGAGACGACGAGGATAGGTCAGGGACAGGCAGGGTCGATACCAAGGAAGCAATCCGGGAAAAAACGCGCGAGAGCTTAGCATGCTGCTGAAGACAATCTGGCAAGGACTGAGGGGAAGGAGTGGGTATAAATCAGGTGAGGGAACACAGGTGAAGGTGGTTGCACTGATTAGGTGGGAGTGGCTGGCAGATGATCAGGTGAGGGAGCACAGGTGAATGTGGTTGCAGTGATAGGTGGGAGTGGCTGGCAGGTGAGTGGAAAAGTACTAGCAGACAGGCAGTGGGGATGGAAAGCCAGGAGCGGATCATGACAGTACCCCCCCCGGCAAGGGACGGCTCCAGACGTCCCAGACCGAGCCGGGAGGGTGGAGGGGGTCCGGAGGAGGGCTAAAATTCCTCAGAGTCCCCAGAGTCGACATCCTCCTCAATAGAAGAGGAAGATGAGCAGGAAGAGGCAGCCACATCGGTGCCCCCATCCACCAGGGGATCAGACGACCCCTCCGCAGGGGAACCTGCAGAAGGCGGAAGAGAGGACGGGGCAGGCTGGTCTGGATGCAGACGATGAAAGTCAGAAATGAGCCGAGGATCCACAATAAACCGAGCTGGCACCCAGGAACGCTCCTCCGGACCGTACCCCTCCCAGTCAACCAGATACTGCATGCCACGTCCACGGCGACGAGAGCGAAGGAGGCGCCTGACAGCATACACAGGACCACCATCAATGAGCTGAGGAGGCGGAGGAGGCGGCATGGGAGGAACCAGAGAACTCTCTCGGACTGGCTTGATCCTGGAGACATGGAATGTAGGGTGGATCTTCATGGACTGGGGAAGCCGAAGACGTACTGCCTCTGGGTTGATGATGCGGGAGATGGGAAAGGGCCCGACAAACTTGGGAGACAGCTTGCGGTTCTCCACCTTGAGGGGCAGGTCACGGGTGGAGAGCCAGACCCTCTGGCCAACTTGGTAGGCGGGAGCAGGTATGCGGTGCTTGTTGGCGGCAGCAGCATAGCGGTCAGCAGATCTGAGGAGAGCGGTGCGTGCCCGCTCCCAGGTGCGTCGGCAACGGTGAACAAAAGCTTGCACTGATGGGCAGGCAGCCTCCCTCTCTTGGTTGGCAAACAGTGGAGGCTGATACCCGTAGGCACACTGGAAGGGGGAAAGACCAGTAGAGGAGCAGGTGAGGGAATTGTGGGCATATTCCACCCAGACAAGCTGCTCAGACCAGGAAGCAGGGTTGTGGTTGGTCAAACAGCGAAGACTGGTTTCCAGGTCCTGGTTCTTTCTCTCTGTCTGTCCATTAGACTGGGGATGGAAGCCGGAGGACAGGCTGACCGAAGCCCCAACCAGACTGCAAAATTCCTTCCAGAACATGGACGTGAACTGGGGCCCCCTGTCAGAGACAATGTCAGTGGGAAGTCCATGGAGGCGAAAGATGTGCTGGATGACCAGTTCAGCTGTCTCTTTGGCAGAGGGAAGCTTGGGAAGGGGAATGAAGTGGACCATCTTGCTAAAACGGTCCACAACTGTAAGGATTGCAGTGTGGCCCTTGGATGTAGGTAGACCAGTAACAAAGTCCAAAGAGATGTGTGACCATGGGCGATGAGGAACAGGCAATGGGTGCAGGAAGCCAGCTGGTGGGTGACGAGATGTCTTATTCTGGTTGCACACAGGACAGGCGTTGACATAGCCACGGACATCCTCCTCCAGCGATGGCCACCAGAAGCGCTGCTGCAGGAAGTCATGGGTCCGCTGGATGCCAGGGTGACAGGTGAGTCGGGAAGCGTGCCCCCACTGGAGCACATCAGAGCGGAGGTGAGCCGGCACAAACAAACGGTCAGGGGGACAGGAACTAGGACCAGGCTGGTCTTCAGTGGCCGCCCGCACCCTCTCCTCTATCTCCCAAGTGACAGAAGCAACGAGACAGGAGGCTGGGACGATGGTGGAGGGTTCAACTGCTTCATCTGGACACTCAGGAAACTGTCGGGAAAGTGCATCCGGCTTGATGTTACGAGACCCGGGTCGATAGGACAGTGTGAAGTTGAACCTGTCGAAGAACAGTGACCAGCGGGCCTGTCTGGAATTCAGTCTCTTGGCAGATCGAATATATTCCAGGTTGCGATGATCAGTCCACACGGTGAATGGCACCTTGGCTCCCTCTAGCCAGTGCCGCCACTCCTCCAAGGCCAGTTTCACTGCCAGGAGCTCCCGATTACCAATGTCATAGTTCCTTTCAGCAGGAGTTAGGCGGCGGGAGAAAAAGGCGCAGGGATGGACTTTCTGATCGATGCTGGATCGCTGAGACAGAACCGCCCCCACCCCCACACTGGATGCGTCCACTTCCACAATGAACTGGCGCTCAGGGTCGGGGATCTGGAGGATGGGCGCAGTGGAGAAGCGAGTCTTGAGAGTGTCGAAGGCACCTTGTGCTTCGTCAGTCCAGCGGAAGGATGTCTTGGATGAGGTGAGGGCCGAGAGAGGAGAGGCAATGGAGCTGAAACCTCTGATGAAACGCCGGTAGAAGTTGGCGAATCCTAGGAATCGTTGCAGTTGCTTGCGTGTCTCTGGGACTGGCCAGGAAGTCACCGCTGAGACCTTAGTCGGGTCCATTTGCAAACAGTCTTTGGCAATTATGTACCCTAAGAAGGAGACTGAGGGTACATGAAATTCACATTTCTCGGCCTTGACATAGAGGGAATTGTCCAGGAGGCGGCGGAGAACAGATCTGACGTGGGTGACGTGCTCCTCTAGGTTCTGAGAAAAAATCAGGATGTCATCCAGGTAAACAAAGACAAACCTGTTCAGCATATCCCGGAGCAGGTCATTAACCAAAGTTTGGAAGACAGCCGGGGCATTGGTCAAACCAAAGGGCATCACAAGATATTCATAATGCCCTGTAGGTGTGTTGAAGGCCGTCTTCCACTCATCCCCCTCCCGGATGCGAACCAGATGATAGGCGTTTCTCAGGTCGAGCTTGGAGAACACGGTTGCCCCCTGGAGCAGTTCAAAAGCGGTGGAGAGGAGTGGGAGGGGATAGCGGTTCTTGACAGTCATATCATTGAGACCACGATAGTCTATGCAGGGCCGCAGAGACTTGTCCTTCTTTTCCACAAAGAAAAACCCCGCTCCAGCAGGTGAAGATGAAGGACGGATGATCCCTGCCGCTAGGGAGTCTTGTATGTACTCCACCATGGCCTCTCTCTCAGGGGCAGAGAGAGAGTACAAGCGTCCTTTGGGAGGCGAAGTGCCAGGGAGTAGGTCTATGGCACAGTCATAGGGGCGGTGAGGTGGCAGAGAGGTTGCCTTAGCCTTGTTGAACACCTCTTTCAGGTCATGATAATCTTCTGGAACTCCGGTGAGATCTGGGGTAGGAACAGGAACAGGAGAAGCTGGTGACAGTGACGGTGTTCGAAGGCAGGTCTGCTGGCAGGTCTCACCCCACTCCCGGATGGAACAGGTAGTCCAATTAATGTTGGGGTTGTGCAGGCAAAGCCAGGGGTACCCCAGGATGACAGGCTGGCTTGGTGTGGACAGGAGCAGGAACTGGATGACCTCACTGTGACCCCCTGGCAGAAGCATGCGCACAGGGTTGGTTTGGAACGTCACCTTCCCCAGTACATGTCCATCCAGGGCGCTGGCTGAGATCGGCGATGGCAGTCTCTCTGGGCGGAGACCCAGCCGAAGAGCGAGGGCCTTGTCCATAATGCTACCGTCAGCCCCTGAGTCGATGAGGACTGCAATGGAGTGGGAACCGGAAGGCAGCAGAAACTCGGCGGTGAGGCTGGGTCTTTTAGAGGAGGCGGAACCATCGATGGAGCTCACCAGCATGCCTCCGTTCACTGGTGAGCTCTGGCTTTTACTGGACACCGGCTGACAAAGTGTCCTGGCTGGCCGCAGTACATACACAAATTCAGTCTCTGCCTTCTCTCCCTCTCTTCGGGTGAGAGACGGGTGCGTCCCAGCTGCATAGGCTCTGGATCCCCCATGCTTACAGGAGTAGATGAGGTTAACGAGGTGGAGGCAGAGGCTGCTGGAGGATTGGAGTCAGCGGACCTGTGCAGCCGGGCAGAACGTGACTGGAACTCGGAGCGTCTCTCCCTCCTGCGTGCCTGGATGCGCAGGTCGAGACGGGTGGCGAGCTCGATTAGACCCTCCAGAGTTGGCGGTGGGTCATAAGCTACCAGCTCATCTTTGACGTACCCGGCCAGCCCCCGCATAAAGACGTCGCGGAGAGCGGCTGGGTTCCAGTCACACAGGGGGGCCTTGGTCCGAAAGTCTATGGCATAGTCCGTGACCGAGCGGCTCCCCTGGACCAGATCCAATAGCTCTCGTCCAGCGTCGGCTCCAAGAGGTCCGGTACCAAAGACCCTCCTGAGCTCGTCGGCAAAGGATGGGAAAGAGCGGCAGACAGGAGTCCCCCTCTGCCATTCTGCAGTGCCCCACAGACGCGCTCGCCCAGTGAGGTGGTTGATTGTATAGGCCACCTTGGCTTCTTCGGAGGAAAAGGTAAGTGGCTGCAGGGAAAAAATTATGGAGCAGTTGCAGAGAAAGGCGTTACAGGTGACAGGATCGCCATCGTAACGCTCAGGTGCTCCAACATTAGGCTCACGGACTGGAGGGAGAGGAACAGGTGGCGGAGCAGCAGCGCTTGCCGAAGCTGATGAGGAAGATCTGGGCCCCGGCGAAGCAGGAGGTACCCCCAGGGACTGGGTGCGGGCGTGGATGTTCGCCATGTCACGCTGCACTTGTGCCAGGACTTGCTGATTCTGTGCGGAGGCAGCTGCAGATGCAGCAATCAGCTGATTTAACATGTCCTCCATACGGGAAATCCGATCATCAATCTGAGCTGGGTCCATTTCTGGCCAGATTGTACTGTAATGGGTGTGAGGTTGGACCCAAGAACAGCACAGACTGAGACCAGTGTTGGAACAGTTAAACAGTTTATTGCTCAGACAGGTTTGCAAAAATCCACAGCCGGTACACAGGTAACAGATCACACACAGAGTGAAGCCAATCAGTCCCACTTCCCAGCGGAGACCTCCGGGGAGGGAATCCAGCAGGCAGGAAACAGACAAGGGGCGAGCAGGCAGAGTAGTCAGGGACGGAATGCAGATCAGGTTACCTGGGCAGAGACGACGAGGATAGGTCAGGGACAGGCAGGGTCGATACCAAGGAAGCAATCCGGGAAAAAACGCGCGAGAGCTTAGCATGCTGCTGAAGACAATCTGGCAAGGACTGAGGGGAAGGAGTGGGTATAAATCAGGTGAGGGAACACAGGTGAAGGTGGTTGCACTGATTAGGTGGGAGTGGCTGGCAGATGATCAGGTGAGGGAGCACAGGTGAATGTGGTTGCAGTGATAGGTGGGAGTGGCTGGCAGGTGAGTGGAAAAGTACTAGCAGACAGGCAGTGGGGATGGAAAGCCAGGAGCGGATCATGACAAAAGGTCCCGACGACAACTCTGCTCTGATGTTAATTTCATGCTGTCATGTCCATTTATCACCATATTCTGCAGTTTAAGTCTAAACAGGGATGGAAACATTTCCTGGCATTGAAATACAACATGCTGCACGCTTAAATGCAAATTGCAGATCATGTACCATGTTTCATGTGATGGACCTTTATTACTGTTCCATAATAAAGTATTGTCAGTTTGTCATTATGAGCGATTATCTATTATGTTGTTTTATCATATATTGTAAGAAGCTTAACTTGAGTTTCAGAAAAGAGTGGTGTGTGTACATCATGCAAATGTATTGTTTACACATATTGTATTTGAATATTTCTGCATAAATTGGGTATCACTGTAAAGCTGAGACTCTTGTGGATTCAATGATGTGTTAGTATAGTGAAATGGCAACTATGGAAACTGAGATTGTTGCTTGAAACTTTAGCTCAGTGTATAAAATGAGCTGCTGTGACCTCTAGGATAATCACAGCATTCAGAGGATGGATGTTCCTATAAGTATCTGGCCAACAACGGGGGGCTTCACAGCAGTTTCCAGAAGTACTCATCATCCAATCGTCGAAGAAATGCAATTCTTAAAGAAACATCTTAGCTTTAACCTGTTAAAATAGAACTTCTGCCATTTTCCTTTTTCTTTCGGAAGCTCAGAAATATACTGTAGATACCAATATCATGGAACTAGAAGTTCTAAGGAATCTCTAGACCCCAAGTATGTCAGGTTATCATGTCGGGAAGTTGTTGAAATAACACTGCAAAGTTTGTCTATTTTGAAGGTTTTTTAACCATTTTTATCCTTTCTCGATATGAATAAAATTGCATAATTCAGCACCAAATGTGTGCAACAAATGGTATCAAGCCAAAAATTGCTGCAACAACTTATGGGACATAGTTGGACATGGAAATGGACTTCAGAAAGCATAATATTAATGTTATGAACCTTTTTACACCTGAATAGGTTTCAATAAATAAATAAATAAGTCGATTTATTAGACATTTTTGACCAGAGCAACTTGACTCACAGTGCTGAGCTGCATCTCAAAACAAAACACTAGCCTATTTTTCCAACTTTTTTTCTCATATATCTGCTACTTTTTTCTCGTAGATTTGCCACTTTAAATCTCATATATTTGCCACTTTTTTCTCCTAGATTTGCCACTTTTTATCTCATGCATTTGCCACTTTTTTCTTGTAAAGTTGCCACTTTTAATCTCATAAATTTGCCACTTTTTCTCGTAGATTTGCTACTTTTAATCTTGTAAATTGGCCACTTTTTTCTCACAGATTTGCCACTTTTAATTTTGTAAATTTGCTACTTTTTCTTGTTGATTTGCCACTTTTAATCTTGAAAATTTACCACTTTTTCTTGTAGATTTGCCACTTTTAATCTTGTAAATTGGCCACTTTTTTCTCACAGATTTGCCACTTTTAATTTTGTAAATTTGCTACTTTTTCTTGTAGATTTGCCACTTTTAATCCCCTAAATTTGCCACTTTTTTCTTGTAGATTTGCCACTGGCATTTATTGTTGACCTGCTATCTCCCCCTTAACATCCACTGCCCACAACCACCAATTCTAAAAAAAAAAAAAGGACTTTGAAAACAACTACTATCACAGCTTTAAAACTGAGCCCACTACAGCTTCTAAAAGAAGCAGAAAAAGTCAGCACAAAGCAACACAAGGATGGATCCACATGATTATTGTTATGGTGTACTCTGGTGTTAGAGTTTGCCATTATTGTAAAATAATGTGTGATATGTAATATTGCCTGCCACGCCACAGTGATGAGGAATCCTACCTTGATACTGGTGAGTCTGTGTGTAAGCTGTGAGTAACATGGCCTTTGAAGTGTTTGTGTGTTTCTTGTTTCCAGGCAGCAGGAGCAGCAGGAGGACCAGGCCTATAGATTCACTCTGCATGCTGCCAACATGAAGAAAACATGTAGTGAGTCACCTTCACTAACATGGAGCGATGTCCACCACAATTACATGTTGTCCCAGCAATAACACGGAGAAATGTACCGTCCTTCGACCCGTTCTTCCGATCCTTCGACCCAGTTTTCTATAACTGCTCCTGGAGCCCATATTCACCATGCACTGTGTGAGAAATAGACTGTAATAAACCCCAGACACTCGTATACAAAAAAATACATTAGCCTTTTTTCTCTCTGCAGCACTAAACAGTGCCCCATCCCTAACACTTGAGATGCTGTACATGCTTGCAATTTGTCCAAATTAAATTCTAGTGCCCATATGGTCACTTGTGGGAACTCTTCTCTGCAAAGGAAGAGACTAATTAAAACTTAAGGGAGGAATCCAAATGATTCTAGTCTACTAAACAGCAGAGAGGGAGCAGCACACACTCAGACACAACACCTCCACCCCCAGCACACACACACACACACACACAAACACACACACACACACACACACAGAGCAACAGGGAGGGAGCTGGTGGGTGTTTCCACAGGATCATCATGCCAGAAGACAATAAACCTCTCTGAACAAGATTTCTGATGGCTGCTCATGAGCATCGTGTCAAGTCACTGTATATGTTAACACACTGCTGTGCTAACTGATTTAAAGACATGCTATAGCAGAAAAACTTCAAAATGTTTAAAGGTGGTGGTCCTGAGAGCTCACAGCACTGCAACTTAAGAAAACACATGCAAATATACAAAACACATGCAAATTAGCAAGCAAATTAAGAAAACATCTTCATCAATTTGACAACACAAGTTCAGCATTTAGAAAAAGAGCTGCAAAGACCACAACACAACACAAGTGTTTCCAGAGGACGCTTAAAAGTGATGCACACGTCTGGACACGCTTGTGATATTATCACGTTATTTCAAGATCATGATAATTTCACTTTATAACGATCATAGCGTGCTAATATTAGCGGCCGATCGATAGCATGCTGACATTATATCGGCCGATCGTATCGTGCTAACGTTAGTGGCCGATCAAAAGCATGCTAACGTTAGCAGCCGTTCATAGCATGCTAACGTTTGCGGCCAATCAGTAGCATGCTAACCTTAGCGGCCGATCATAGCGTGCTAAAGTTAGCAGGCGAGCAAGACCAAGACCAACTCGGTGCTGTTGAGAAAGACCAACTAAAACCTGTATCATTCATTCAACAGCAAATTATGCTAACACTGTATATCACGTCATAACATGTAAATATTATCATGAAAAAACATGACAATTTCAAGTTATAACATTGAAATTATTATTATCTTGAAATAACGTGGTAATATCACGTGTGTCCAGACGTGTGCATCACTTTTAAGTGTCCTCTGGAAACACTTCTGTTGTGTTGTGGTCTTTGCAGCGATTTCTAAATGCTGCTCTTGTGTTGTCAAATTGATGAACATGTTTTCTCAATTTGCTTGTGTTTTGTGTATTTGCATGTGTTTTCTCAAGTTGCAGAGCTGTGAGCTCTCAGGGCCACCGACACCGTACATAACTCTGTTTACTGTGGATTCTTAATTTCACATCAAGTCATGAACCGTGGTGGTAGGAAACCTTTTGACTTGACGTGTTGTTTTATTTATTCATCATTTAAAAAAACCTGGCCTATTAAACTAAGTGGGCGCCTGCAGCCTTTAAAAAAACATTAACCTGGTAATGGACTCTCAGAGGAAGCTTCCCTTTTTTGGAGAAACTATTTTAAATGTTGCAAAAACAACCTTCATGTATTAATCTCATATGATGACAGTGTTAACATGCTGATCACTGTGAGCCCTGGTGAAATAGTAGAAATATTAATAAATGAGAAGCATCTTAGTTGGCTGCAACGTATTACAGCACTGTAGTACATAACACTGCAGATGAGAGCGAATCTTCATCTTCAAGTTGTTTCGTTAGAATGATGAACTGGTTGTTTATTAATGCACGATTAAAGCTCTAAAAAACAAGACCAGTCGAGTGCCAAACAGAATTAGTTAGTAACAGTTATCTTGTACTTATTCACTAAGGAATTAGTTTTAAATGTAGATTTTCTGTAGGCCCTTTTATTTAGGGCTCTATAACGTCTCGCCTGCACTATGAATGCACCAGAAACGTGATGCTGGGATCAAATGATCCCACCAATTTTACGCCTCCAGAGGAAGTCACAGAGGAGGAACATTGGTTGTTGGAAGCGGGACCACTATGAACGGGACATCCCAGCAAGGTGGAACACACCTCCCACTTGGTCCGACAGTCATCCAATCACTGTTCAGCAGCTGCACAACAACTGCGGCCGTCATTGCTAACTGTAAACAGTGTCCGGTGCTTGTTGTAAACAAACCGGCATCACTAACTGTACACAGAGTGTCCCGAGCTTGTTGTAAACAAACTGGCATCACTAATTGAACACATCCAGCTGCAGCACATACATACTGTACTGCTACAGGGCTAACTGTGTAGCCTATTAGCACTGTGCTACTGTGCAGCACTGCTGCTGCTCTGTTACACGGGGAGCATGTCTATGTTCCCCTCTTTGTATGGGATCGAGGAAAAAGGGTCCTATGTTCCCCGATCTCTTACTTTTTCCACCATTACTGCCAAATTCCATGGCAAATAGGCCTAGCCTTAACCTTATTTAAAAAGCCAAAAAAATGAACTGCAAAGTAGCCAGAAAGTAGCTGCTGTGCAAATTTAAGTTTTGAGCTGCTTGAGCTAAGGTGGGCAATGTGACGGTAGGCCTGCTGGCCATGCTGAGAGTCTACCGTAAAGATTGATAGATTGCGGGGAACATAGGACCCTTTTTCTGAAAAAGGGTCCTATGCTCCCCGGTATGTATTGCTTCATGGGAACATAGGACCATTTTTAGGAAAAACTGGGAACATAGGACCCGGGGAACATAGGGATGACCCCGTTACGGTCACTATCGTCTCCTCCACATTGTTCCATGATGCCCTTACCACACTATGAAGCTACCCTGTAGATAAAGTATATAAAGCAGTAAAAATTCAGCTGCAACATTCGAAGAAGTGAGGAAAATGCTTTTATGCCTTGGGGGATTGTTGGTACAGTACCATGGTCGGCCGTTCAGTGCACAAGAACGTGTTGAATCAGGTGTAATGACACTAAACATGTTGTACTGACCACACACAGTACTGCAGGATCATCATTACAGAACAAGCAAACAACAAAATATATTGTCACACTGACACAGAAATGGTTCTTTCTATAAACTCAAATCAATTATTGAATGCCGTTGTTCTTAATTCATCCACTTGATGCATTTCTGATTGTTCCTTCTGTATTAAAAACATTAAAACTGTGAGAATGCAGGAGCACAAGTAGCTAATTAAAATGGTAAACCGTTCAGTGCATTGAATACAGCAAGTGTGTACGTTTTATTGTGTCTTTTAGAGACAAAGAACTAAAAAAAAACAAGCAGATACCTGAACAAACCTCACGTCTGGCCCTGAGAAACAATCAAATCCAGCTAATGCATCCTGGCAGCTGGTGAGTGGAGAAAGTTTGAAAGCATCCAGATAAAATGTCTTTCCCAGTGCGAGCTGATCTCTCTCAGAGCCAATGTGTCAGGGTGACAAGCTCCTGACTTCCATCTTCAGACCCAAAGGCTCCCAGTGGAAGTGGAGGGCAACAGGCGTCTGGCCGATCGATGGCTGGGGAGCGATATGAAACATGGCCTCACCTCCGATGATAAATCCATCGCGGTGGGCGATATGAAGTATGCACACGCCACACCTGATGTATATGAGTGTGCAGGCTGGAGGCCCGGGCACAGAGATTGATTAAATGGCTCTTTTGCCTCCATGTGTGTGTGTGTGTGTGGTTGTGTGTGTGTGATGCGCTCCGATCCGATACGTGCACACAAACACAGCCTTGTCACTTTGACTGAAAGCTTCAGGCTGTCGGGCTGAAATCACGTCTCTCTAAAATTGAAAACATCCTTAACTCGAGGGACCTCTCTGTCCTCCTCCTCTCTCTTTGTTGTGGGAGAGGAGCAGTATCTCCAGACGCCATGACGCCCACTGGGAGCTGTTGTCTGGACAGGGATTTCATTTTCTTCTGTGGACATACTATAAGCCTCCCGTCGACTCTGTCCACAGCGACATGCATGCGTGGCCTCTCATCTATAAAGGCTTCATTTCTAAAGCCGGCTCACTCTGCAGGCTCTCTGATGTGTGCTGTGTGTTATCTAGTGGACAAAAGGTCCAGACCTTATTTGCACAACACCCTCATGTCGCCTATGGAAAGCTGCTGTTAGACCCTTGACATCTTTGTCACACAGAGGCCATTAGATCCGCCGGGCCCTGCTCACACTTTGGTTCTTTTTTTGTGTCTAACTTCTGCAAATCAACGATGTCATCCTTGTAGAACCTGATAATGTAATAACTTCCCGATAATGTAATAAAGTGCATTTCCCAATAACGTAATACACTTTTTACTAATAATGTAATAAAGTATAACACCAAGCACTTTCAAGAAGCATTTTGTATTGAAATGAATGGACCAAAATGCTTCTGCAGCCGCCGTCAGCGCCCCCCTGCTGGAATTTTTGGTAGAATGCAACTTAAGACCTCACTGCTCAGACCTGGAGGTTGCTGCCTGGAAAAATCACGGTTAAGGGAATGTTGAGGCAACTAAACACAAGCCGTGTTTCCAACAACAAATTTATATGCACATTTTGAAGATTTGCAAGAGAAAATGGTTGGAAACACCAAAATTCTAGAACAAATTTTGACAGGAAAACTGATTTCTTGCATGAAAAGCACACATGCACTGCACACCCCAATCTTGCACACGCCTTAAAACGTCTTGCACAGCAATGACCTTTGGCCATTAACTCATTAGGTGCAGAAACGTCAACAAAACAAAATGACCAAAAAAGACACAAAATGACAAAAAAAGGCACAAAATGACAAAAAAATAAACAAAAAGACACAAAATGACAAAAAAGGGCACAAAATGACCAAAAAACAAACAAAATGACTAAAAAAAAAGACACAAAATGACCAAAAAACAAACAAAAAAGAGACAAAATTTAAAAAAAAGGCACAAAATGACTAAAAAAAGGCACAAAATGACCAAAAAACAAACAAAAAAGAGACAAAATGACAAAAAAAAAAAAAAAAAATACACAAAATTACTAGAAAAATGTTTTACACAAAATGACCAAAAAAAACACAAAAAGAGAAGACAGAATGACCAAAAAAACAAAAGAAAGAATACATAAAATGAGGAAACTGATTTCTTGCATAAAAAACACACATGCACTGCACACCCCAATCTTGCACACACCTTAAAACTTCTTGCATTGGCGACGACCTTTGGCCATTTAATCATTGGGTGCAGAAATAATAATATGGATGTAATTCCTGCACCAGGAGGAAAATACACCAAGTGAGTATTCTCTCATAAGGAAGCACAATCCAACTCCTGCACGTAAAAAAATGCTCACAAACTCCAGCACTGTGAAATGACTTTCTAATTATGTTGTCAGCGCTGTCAGCTGAGTATTGGGGAGTTAAATATTAGAAGCTTCTCTACAGCTCAATTACCCCATCTCCTTGTCAATGAGGAGCGACAGTGCATTTGGTCTAATTACTGACAAAAAGTGTTTTCAGGAGTAAACAATGGAGTGCATCGCATCAAAGTCCCGCTTCAATCAGAACCTTTGTCTGTCATAAAAATCACACATCACCTGATGAAAGCTGCTCCTCAGGGCTCAATCTCAGCTGTTGCTTTCATTTGTTTACATCTATTGATCAGAATGTCTATGATCATTAACCCTCTGGAGTCTCCACAAGCTTAAATCCAGACTTGTTGCCTCCATCAGACTAGAAAACAAAGCAGCGTGGAGCCCTACTGTAAATTTACCTCTAAAGTTCTGGCTGTAAACTCCATGAGGCCAGTTTCAGTTTGATGATGATATACCAAGTGAAACTGGAGACAAGCTCAACTATATTTAGTATAAAATGATAGAACTGGATGGAACCCTCTTATATGGTAGATTTGACACATTTGCAACATTTAAAATTCTTTATTGAGCATGATAGTGTTTTGGAAGTTAAAAAAAAGATTCAAAATCACATTTTATGTTGGACTAAAGGACTAATAGAGACACAAAATGACCAAACAAGACACAAAATGACAAAAAAAAATACACAAAATGACCAAAAAAGACACAAAATGAGAAGACAGAATGACCAAAAAAAACACAGACAACATAAAATGACAAAAAAGACACAAAATTACTAAAAAAAGGCACAAAATGACTAAAAAAAAGACACAAAATGACTGAAAAAATACACAAAATGACCAAAAAAGACAAAATGAGAAGACAGAATGTCCAAAAAAAACACAGAAGACACAAAATGACAAACAAAGACACAAAATGACTAAAAAAATGACCAAAAAAGACACATCATTACTAAAAAAAAGACACAAAATGACAAAAAAAGACACATCATTACTAAAAAAAGACACAAAATGACAAAAAAAGACACATCATTACTAAAAAAAGACACAAAATGACAAAAAAGATACAAAAAAGACAAACAAAAGACCAAAAAAGACACATCATTACTAAAAAAAGACACAAAATGACAAAAAAGATACAAAAAAGACAAACAAATGACCAAAAAAGACACAAAAAAGAAAAGGATTCAAAAATGGACAAAATAGCCCCAGTCTCCATAAAATCAATAAGGACATGAGCCAGCTGTTTATGATGTTTAATTATGACCCTTCCACTCCCATAAATCTGCATGAGCCATAAGTCAGACTGATGCTTTTCTGCTGCTAATTATGCAAGCAGCCACAGTTTAGGAAGGTAATTTAGCTATTTATAGCTTTCTAATTTAAATTGTATTACACTACAGGTGAGCTCATATTCATATTCATTCATAACATCAAAGGAATATTTTCATTTTAGACACATTAATGGTGTCACACTCCCGCTGTGTGTCTTGTAATCTGCATGTTAGTGCATGTAACTCCCTCCTTTCATGTTCATGTTCACGTTGACATTTAGGCAAAATCTAATCATCTTTAATACGTGCAAACATTGAAAATGATTCAATGAGTAGGCCTCGATAATTAGAACGTTTCTTCTGTTTTCACGAAGTAAATTGCTTTTTCATCGTTATTAATAGTTTACAGCAAAAAACATTTTTGTGGTTCCATGCCTCCATGCATTTTGAAACAAATGCAAGCTCGAAAGTATTGATGAATGCCACTAAAGTTTTTAAATTGCTAGTATGCACAATTTATGATGAAATCTGTGTGTTCAAATGATCCATGCATGGTGCCCAATGTCTATATCCTTTTTTTTTTTTTTTTTTTTTTTGAGAATTGGTGGTTGTTGGCAGTGGATGTTTAGGGGGAGATAGCAGGTCAACAATAAATGCCACATAGAAGTGGAAAGCTGTGAACCTGGAGATTAATTTAAGATGCAGAAGTTGTTCTGGTCAAACATATCTAATAAAAATGACTTAATCATTTATTTATTTAAACTTATTCAGGTGTATAAGGGTTCATAACATTAATATGTTGGTATCTAAAGTCCGTTTTCATGTTCAACTATGTCCCATAAGTTGTTGCAGCAAGTTTTAGGTTGATACCATTTGTTACACACATTTGTTACTGAATTATGCAATTTTTTTCATACCGAGAATGGATAAAAATGGTCAAAAAACCTTCAAAAATCACCTAATTTGCAGCATTATTTCAACAACTTCCAGACATGATATCCTGACATGCTTGGGGAGATTCCTTAGATCTCCTCTAGTATATTCCTCAAATTGAGCCTCCTACTCCATCCAGAAGGAAAAAAAGCTGGTGGAAATTCTATTTTAACAGGTTAAAGCAAAGATATTTCTTTAAGAATTGCATTTTTTTGATGATTGGAGTACTTCTAGAACAGGCATGTCCAAACTATTCCACAAAGGGCCGTGTGGCTGCAGGTTTTCGTTTCAACCAAGCAAAAGCACACAGTTTGACCAATCAACTGTCTGAAGACTGAGATCAGTTGATTTACTGAGTCAAGTCTGGTGTGCTGCTGCTTGGTTGGGACGAAAACCTGCTGCCACATGGCCCTTTGTGGAATAGTTTGGACATGCCTGTTCTAGAATCTGCTGTGAAGCCCCCCTAGTTGGCAAGATACTTGGAACACTCATCCTCTGAATGCTCCAGGTCTCTAGTTTGTGGTTGTAAAGTGTCATGAGGCTGTGATTATCCTAGAGGTCACAGCAGCTCATTTTACACACTGAGGTCCAGACTCAAGAAATGCCCTCACTGCAATGAACTGGCTACTACTGATGACTAACATCATCCCACATGAAGAGAACTGGACTCATTGAATCCACAAGAGTCTCAGCTTTCCACTGATATCCAGTTTATGTCATTAAAAGCCTGTTTAGGGACCTCAGTCTGCACAAATATTCAAATACAGTAGGCGGAAATTGCGAGTTCCCCACCTAATGGCTCCACCAGCCATTAGGACCATCACGTGTTGGTCACATTCAAAAGAATTGTTCTCACTGTTTGCTGCTAACCAGAACTTAATTAAACATGTTATCTGTATGTTGTGCTGTGGTGAGGAACAGCTGCTGGTTCGTGGAGATGTTCGCCCCGGGCTCGTAGCTGTTGGCGACAAATCCTTCCCACACATGTGACATCACTGCTGAGTCGTCGGTGGAGAGTCGAGAACCCGTTGTCCTTCCTGTCAACACTCAGGGAGAACATGTTCTCCCTGCAGGCTCACAGGCTTTGTTACATTGAAGAAGGCCATCCCCCGTTCCTTTCAGTGTTATTAATAGTCATTTCTTTTTGATACAGTCATGGAAAAAAATATATAAAACCATTGTTTTCCTCAATTTCTCGTTCATTTTAATGCCTGGTACAACTGAAGGTTCATTTGTTTGGACAAATATAATGATAACAACAAACATAGCTGATAAGAGTTTAATTTAAGAGCTGATATCTAGACATTCAGCATGGTTTTATTGATAATGATTTTGGTTATTCTCAATAAAACCATGGAAAATGTTGCTGAAAAGGTTGTTTTGTAGCAAATAAAGCAAATGCTCCCTGGAGCTTCATTGTGCCTTCATTACTTGTACTTGTACTTTGTTAATCAAAGAGCGCCATCTCTACGGCTCCGTAAATAAAGGGCTGAAAACACTCTCACTTACTAATGAAGGCACAACGAAACTTCATGGAGCATTTGCTTTATTTTTTGACCCCACTAGATGGTGGTCTTGGCCTAAAAAAAGGCTTTGGTAATGGTAAATGAGTGTGTTTTCAGCCTTTTGTTGAATAAAGAGCGCCATCTCTTGGACTCCGTAAATAAAGCAAATGCTTCATGAAGCTTCATTGTCCCAACACACTCACTTACCATTGATAAAGCCTTTTATTTAAGCCAAGACCGCCATCTAGTGGGGTCAAAAAATAAAGAAAATGCTTCATGAAGCTTCGTTGTCCCTTCATTGGGTTTATCCACCAGTGTTCGATTAAAACGAACTAAACTTTGGGTTGTGAAAGTGCCCTTAGTAACTCGAAAGTTATTAGTGGTGAAATGGTAATGAAGGCACAACAAAGCTTCATGAAGCATTTTTTTTTTTTTTTTGACCCCACTAGATGGCGGTCTTGGCTTAAAAAAAAGGCTACAGCAATGCTAAGTGAGTGTGTTTTCAGCCCTTTGTTGAACAAAGAGCGCCATCTCTTGGGCTCCGTAAAATAAAGCAAATGCTTCACGAAGCTTCGTTGTCCCAACACTACTTTCATTTAAGCCAAGACCGCCATCTAGTGGGGTCAAAAAATAAAGCAAAAGCTTCATGAAGCTTTGTTGTGCCTTCATTAGATTAATCCACCAGAGTTCGAAAAAAACGGACTAAACTTTGTGTTGTGAAAGTGCCCTTAGTAACTCAAAAGTTATTAGTGCAAAATACCAATAATACTGATAATTGCATGATGAGAGGGATGAACTGATTTCTGGTGACTCCTTTCCTAACAGGAACAGCTGTAGAGGCTGCAGCCCCCCCTTCCCCTCAGTAATTAGGCTGTAATGTCAGCCTGCTGGAGGAGCCGGCAGTGCGGAGCGAGGACTGATGCTGCTCTTACAGCCAAACGATTGCTGGCTACTCTAGCAAGCCAAGCAGAACAAGCAGCCCAACTCTCTGCTCGTCCAATCAACTCATGTGCGTGTATGCGCTTGTGTGCCTTTTTTTGCTGCTAAGTGTCTTTAAGAAAAGTTCATGTCTCTGAGTTAAGCTCTTGCCAGAAAAGCCTGCACTAAACTGAACTGCACACGCTGATCTAAAAAAGAAAGCCTTTAACATCTTAATCATCCTTCAACTTCTCCACAAACTGGATGATTACGCTCGGCTCTCCTGCTCTGCATGAGACACAGGATATTGGAAAAGCTCTGCCATGATTTACAGTCTTTTCAAAAGCCCACCATATCTCCGTGATAAATCCGCGGAGAGTTTGAGTGAGAGGGTGCTGTGCTTTTACTCCAGGCTACAATGAAAACAGACCTCACCATACATCAATAACTGCACTGAGGGAGCTGAATATTTCAGCAAAATTACTGAGATGTCTTAATATTCTGGGAAGAATGTCAGAATAAGAGGCAGAGTGGGAGAAAGTGAGTTAGCTCGTGCTTCAGCAGCACCAAAGACTGTTTATAAATAATGGACGTAGTCACCGTGACGTCACCTGTTGGTTTGTGGCCCGTTGGAAGCAAAAAACATAATGTACGTTACTGACCTCAGAAAACTGAACAGCGACTCCTTGGAGTGTCTGTTAGTCCAACCAAACGCTGAACAAGACATTTAATGAACAAAACGTTCATATAAATTCATTTAGTGAAAATACAGTGAAAGGGTCAAAGTTATGAGACCAAACCGCTAAACGTCCTTTTTTATATCTATATAACGTTATATATAACTTTATTGACACGTTGCCATGGATACGCATTGTTCTGCTTCTCTCCTGATGACTGCTCGCCTTGTTAGTGACCTATCAATCAAAGGTAGCCCCGCCCCAAATCATACGATTCTTTATCTTCTATTTTCTTCTAAATGGGGCCATTATTTACACTATTAACATCAGGTTGTCTTGAAGAAGATTTTTTACTAGCAATTGAGACCATAGTGTTGTTTTCTGAGGTAATAACTCAAGAAGTTTTCTCATTTTGTATTGAAATGAATGGAACAAAATGCTTCTGCAGCCATCGTCAGCGCCCCCTGCTGGAATTTGTGGTAGAATGCAGCTTAAGACCTCACTGCTCAGACCTGGAGGTTGCCGCCTGGAAAAATCACGGTTAAGGGAAGGTTGAGGCAACTAAACGCAAGCCGTGTCTCCAACAACAAATTTAAATGCACATTTTTGAAGATTTGCAGAAGAAAAACTTGATGGAATGACCAAAATTCGAAAACAAACTTTAACAGGAAAACTGATTTCTTGCATAAAAAACACACATGCACTGCACACCCCGATCTTGCACACGCCTTAAAACTTCTTGCATTGGCGACGACCTTTGGCCATTAAATCATTAGGTGCAGAAACGTCAACAACACAAAATGACTAAAAAAAGACACATAATGACTAAAAAAAGACACAAAATGACAAAAAAAGACACAAAATGACACAAAAAAAAAAAAAAGACACAAAATGACAAAAAAGGCACAAAAAAAGACACACAATTACAAAAAAAAGACACAAAATGACCAAAAAGAATACATAAAATGAGGAAAACTGATTTCTTGCATAAAAAACACACATGCACTGCACACCCCAATCTTGCACATGCCTTAAAACTTCTTGCATTGGCGACGACGTTTGGCCACTGAAATGAATGGACAGAAATGCTTTTGCAGGCAAACTTAGCGCCCCCTGCTGGAATTTTTGGTAGAATGCAGCTTAAGGCACTTCCTGGTTTGCCTCCCTGCTCAGACCCGGAGGTTGCCGCCTGAGCAGCACTCATTCTGTTCCCTTTTTCTCTCAGCTGAACCTTTCTTTGATCCTCACCTGGCGGGTCAAGCTGTTTGTCTTCACCTGTCCGATAACGTCGACACAGTGGAGACAGATCTGGAGTCGCTGCTGCTTTAAAGGTTTGGAAACAGAGGGAGCGAGGAGTTGGCAGCGTCCAAATAAAAGCAGATTTATCTTCAAAGGGAAACAGGTGCAAATGTTGTTTCCCTGCATCAGGTATCAGCGCATCAATGGACCTCATATACATAACAGTCACGGCTTTGAAGGCGTCAAGGTGAAAATAATCCCTTGTTCCGCGGTATAATAGGCGTAACGCTGCTCTGAGAGTGAAGCAGAAGGTCACTCTCTCTCTGTCTGACATTCCTCTAACATAGAAAGACCTGCTAGGTGGCCAGGCCCAGGCCCCGGAGGATTGTGGGAGAAAAAGGAGGATGATAATGGGGGGACAGATAGCAAAGCTGCCCTGTTGGGAGGGAAAAAAAGCTTGCTGACATTTAGAGACGGTCTCTGTTGCCTCTATTCAGAGTTAATATGTGTATAACACGGGTTCCCCTGGCTCTTCTGTGTCTGATAGCTTTGTGTGTGCCAACATGCCTTCATATGGGCTCATATTATATATATATATATATACCACCACTGATGATGCTGACATTTTCTGCTCCATACCTGCTTTTGTCAGGACTCAGATGGGGAATTAAGAGCAGATTGTGCACAAAATGAAGCTAATCTTTTTTTTTTTTTTACCTGCATCTAAGCCGTTCTTGTTTTGTCCTTGTTTAGCACAGTATTTTTATGTGATTTTTTATATTTTTACTCATGTTGTTTTGTGTTATGATTGTCATAACTATGCACCTTATGCAGTGGCACTTTCAATTTCGTTGTATAATGAACTATATAATGACAATAAAGACTATTTGATTTGATTTGATTTGATTTGATTTGATTTGATCCGAATAACGTGCAGTGATTTGGTTTTATTCCAAAAACAGGACAGTCCAAAAGGCAAAAACAGACTCCAGGTACAGGCAGGGTTCTTTAAACAGGCAGGCAAAAACTAACATGTTCTCCAACATAAATGGCAGAAGAGGTCCTGTGTCAGTACCACAAATTACGGCATATACAGTCGAAAAAAAAAATATTAGACCATTGTTTTCTTCAAGTTCTTGTTCATTTTAATGGCTTTTACATTTCTTTGGACAAATATAATGATAACAACAAAAATAGCTCATAGGAGTTTAATTTAAGAGCTGATATCTAGACATTTAACATGGTTTTATTGATAATAACAAAAATAATTATCAAGAAAACCGTGGAAAATGTCTAGATAACTTTAAAAAAACAAGCAGGATAGAAAAACTTTCCAAAATCTGTCCGGGACAAACTTTAACTTAACTCTAGTCGCACTCAGAATCAGAATCAGAAAGCTTTTATTGTCATTGCACAGGGAAGAACAGCAAAATTTGTCATCAACCCGTCCAAAACGTATAAAAACACACAAACAATATGACAGAGGTGAACAGAAAGAAATACAGCACAACGTGAGGAGAGGAAAGGAGGAAAAAACAATTAAAAAAACCTCAGCAACATAAGCATAATACACTTCACAAACATGAACAGACTTATGACATGCCACAGGGGGGAAACATAGCCGTTGCTATGGAGACAACCTTCCAAGGCCTCCAGAAAGCAGCAGACAGTCTCATGTGGATTTCAGTCAACATACAGTACAAACTGTGACAATCTAACAGAACAGAAAGGGTTTAAATACTCACACTGATCGGCACAAATGAGAGACAGGTGAATAGAGAAAATGGCGGGAAAAGAACAAAGGCAGGAAGTGCCAAATAAGGACATGGGCGTGGCCCCGGGGGACATGTGAACTTAGTTACATCCCACCACTGCTTCTCTTCCAGTTCTCCTGTCTGCTTCTCCAAACTTAAAGGCATGCTGACCGCCATCTACTGCAGAAAACACTGTGACTGTGGAGAAGAGCACTTTTATAAATCCAGACCAGCCCTTGAAGTACACGTACCTCAGAGTTGTACTTAAGCACAGCACCTGAGTTAATGCACTGCGTTACATTTCATCACAGTGAGTGATGGGCTTGCAGCAGATGTCTGGGATGAAGACGTGTGAGGAGGCTCTTACAGAAGCTTAACAGTGAGACTCTCACTTCTCGCCCAGCAAACCTTTATATGCAGCAGTGGTGGAAGAAGTATTCAGATCCCTTGCAGAAGTAAAAGTACTAATACTTCACTGTGGAATGACTCCACTACAAGTAAAAGTCCTGCATTCAATTCAATGTAATATTTACAGTTATTTTTGGTCATTTTGTGTCTTTTTTGATCATTTTTACATATATTTTTTGTCATTGTGTGTCTTTTTTGGTCATTTTTACATCTACAGTGATGGAAACATTCTTGATAATAACCAAAATCATGATCAACAAAACCATGTTAAATGTCTAGATATCAGCTCTTAAATTAAACTCGTATCAGCTATTTCTGTTGTTATCATTATATTTGTCCAAACAAATGTACCTTTAGTTGTACCAGGCATTAAAATGAACAGGAAATTTAATCGTCTGATCATTTTTTCCATGGGGATTATAGCAAATGATACAATTTAATGGACTGATAACATTGTAAACAGCTGTAATAGATGTATGTGCATGCATCCAACACTGGATAAAATGCAAAGTGATGGAAAGTAGTATGTAAAGTACAAGTACCTCAAAATTGTACTTAATTAAATGTTCTTAGTTACTTTTCGCCACTGATATGCAGTATCGCTAATAAATTAAACTTTTGCATATGACTAAATATGTTTTACAAAGGCTAAGTTTAAAACTTTTGTGTCTTTTTATGTCTTTTTTGGTCATTTTTAAATTTATTTATTGTCATTTTGCAGGTTTTTTTTAAATCATTTTGTGTCTTTTTTGGTCATTTTTACATCTACAGTAATAGAAACATTCTTGATAATAACCAAAATCATTATCAAGAAAACCATGGAAAATGTCTAGATATCAGCTCTTAAATTAAACTCTTATGAGCCATTTTTGTTTACTGATAACATTGTAAACAGCTCTAATAGATGTAGAAAGTAATATAATGTAGTATGTAAAGTACAAGTACCTCAAAATTGTACTTAAGTAAATGTTCTTAGTTACTTTTCGTGTCGCTAATAAATTTAACTTTTGCATAAGACTAAATATGTTTTTCAAAGGCTAAGTTTAAAACTTGAGGCTAAAATAATTCTTCCAGCTAAAAACCTCTCTGGAACCGAGCGTCTCCGCGGTAAATAAAATGTCAGAAATCCACCTGATACTGTATCTCAGTCTGGGTTTAGTGTGCACACGTGAGGCAAACAACAGTGCACGTGTTTGTCTTTCTGCGGGTGTGTGCGAGAAGGAACAAAGTCAATGTAAATAGGCGCGATGGCAATGATAAATTCTTGTCATAATCTGAGCTTACCTCGGGGTCGTCTTTCTTCTTCCTCCAGATAGGGAAACTCTGCGGAGTTCCTTATCACACAGCCAGAGATAACAGGGCTCCAGTACAAAGCAATGATCCCGTCTGTTTGCTGACAAGTGAAGCAGCTTCAATCCCCGCGGAGGAATCCCACCTTGTTCTGGGACAGAGAGCAGACGATAGAGACAATATAGAGAGTATAGAGAGCTCATTTACATGAGGAGTTTGACAGATAGAGTCGCTGAGGAGACGACGGCAAAAACACCCGAGTTGGAGTCAAAGAGGAGCCGAGATTCACTGCGTCTACTGTACCTGCACCTCCTGCAACTCCACACTAGTGTCTCATCAGTTCACTGGTAATACTGCTGTCTAATAATAATAAGTACCGGTGTAATAATTTGCAGCAAGCACCATTTTTAGCTGAGGAATCTGTCACATTAACCTTTTTCACCACTTGCATGTTTGCTTTGTTTCTCCTGGCTTTGATTTCCTCACTGTTTATGTCTTCACAGCTTTATTCCCACCTGACTCTGAACTGCATCAAACGTTGGGTTAATAATGTGCCGGATAAGCAAACCAATTTTGCATTTTATGACAACTTCCCTCTCTTTTGGTAAGCCAACACTAGATTAGACTCTTTTTGGGAACTCTATACTCCATAGACGTGTGCTTTTATTTGCCTTTACTTGTTTATTTAGAATAAATACCTTTTTCGATTACAAATGCTGTCTATTTAACCCTCTATGGTACGCATTATGATCCCAGTTGGTAAAAAAATGTTTTGGGTGTTTTTTTGTCTTAAAATAGACCAAGTAAACATAATCAAGAGATATTTTCAAAAAATATTATTTTTTTAGTAGTTTTTAGGGTTCTTTGCCATACGGCAACACCGTACGATAGTGGAAAGTAATGAAAACAAGAGAGTTTTGTTTAAAATTGTATTAACATTTATTTAAAAACTCATGTTATAGTCTGAACAATCCCCAGTAGCCTGAATGCATGCATGAGATGCATCTCATTTGAAAGTAAAAACTATTTAAAAATAATTTTTTCATAATTGAATTCAAATTTTTGTGCCATATCATGAGTTATTGGTTGGCTATTGGTATAATTAGAATCTCGCCTCTCTTTTAATTCATTGCATCATAACTGGGGATGTATTGTCTTTATGTAGAAGGCTTAAAATGGGTTTGTTGCCATATGGCAACGTCATACTATAGAGGGTTAATGTTGTACACTGTGAACGATATGCCAGCCTCTTCTATGAAAAATAATTCCAAATTCCTTCAATCACTACTGGTAATTTGATTATAATTATATTCATAACGATTAATCGTGTTCCAGATTGATAGTTTAGTAACTTTACTGTGGATTCTTAATTTCACATCATGTCATAAATGATGGTGTGAGGTAATCTTTTGACTTGGTATGTTGTTGAAACTAAGTGAGCGCCTGTAGCCTTTAAAAAAAACATTAAACTGGTAATGGACTCTGAGAGAAAGTTTCCCTTTGGTTTTTCATCGACTGCAACATTTTAAAATAGTTTCTACAAAAACCTACATGTATTAATCTCACATGCTGTAAACTATATGTCAACCTCTTCTATGAAAAATAATTCCAAATTCCTTCAATCACTACTAAATATAAATATGGTAATTTGATTATAATTATATTAATGTCTATTAATCCAGAATTATAGTTTAGTAACTTTAATTTACTGTGGATTCTTAATTTCACATCATGTCATGAACGACGGTGTGAGGTAATCTTTTGACTTGACGTGTTGTTTAAACTAAGTAAGCGCCTGCAGCCTTTAAATAAACATTAACCTGGTAATGGACTCTCAGAGAAAGTTTCCCTTTGGTTTTTCATCGACTGCAGCATTTTAAATTAGTTTCTACAAAAACCTACATGTATTAATCTCACATGTTGAGATCTCACATGCTGTGAACTATATGTCAACCTCTTCTATGAAAAAGAATTCCAAATTCCTTCAACCACTTCTAGATATAAATATGGTAAGTTGATTATAATTATATTCATAATTCTTAATCAGTGTTACAAAATTGATAGTTTAGTAATTTTATGAGACTGATTTAGGTGAATTTGCTATATTTTTGTTCTGTTTTACAGATGGTGCCCCCAACGAGCTATAACTCAGAGTTAATCAAGTCATATAATTTATTATAATTATTAATGCAAATGATTAATAATTCTGATAGCCATCTTACCACACTTTTGAACCATGATATCCACACAAGTGTTGCTCAGGTTCATGCTTACATAATTGATATCCTTATGGGAGGGATAGCATTTATGATAACACCCTTTTATTTAAATATTTGACGCCCTGTGCAAGGTGTCATTTATTCATAAAAGAGGCACCTAAATTCTATCACTATGCATTATAACCATGTATATCTTTGATTTCATAGTCCTGTAACAACATTTAGTTTAAAGCCTCAACGTGGTTCAATTTGGCAAGCAGGGCTTTGTACCCTAAAGGTATATGGGTGATTTGTTTTTAGGTATAAAGGCAGAGACTTGGACTTGTTACATGTAATTTTATGGGTGTCATTGTTTCGAACTCAACAAGTCAAATTATTAAAGTAAGATTTTCTATTCTGGCTAATAACTACATGAACAAAAAGTAGAAGACAGAATTACTGTAATTATGTGGCAGGCTAACACATTAGCTAAATGCTAATTGAAAGCTTTTTGTGTGTTTTTGGGTGGTTTCCCTCCTTTGTGAATATTTAAAATATCTAGAAGTTCTGTGCAGTCTTTGTGTGATAAGATAATATAAAAAAACATAATTGATGTTTAATACTTTTATGCCTGCAAAAAACTAAACAACTTAAACAGCCTGAAATTATTGATAATAACCAAAATCATTATCAATAAAACCATGAAAAATGTCGAGATATCAGCTTTTAAATTAAACTCTTATCAGCTATTTTTGTTGTTATCATTATATTTGTCCAAACAAATGAACCTTTAGTTGTACCAGGCATTAAAATGAACAAGAAACTGAAGAAAATGTGTGGTCTAGTGTGTGTGTGTGTGTGTGTGTGTGAGAGAGGTGTGAAAGAGAAGCATGTACAGCATATTGCCATATGTCAGAAATCCAGGTATGTCATGCACATCTGTATGTATGTGTTAGAGTGTGTGTATGTGTGTGTGTGTGTGTGTGTGTGTTTGTGTGTGTGTGTGTGTGTGTGTGCTTGTAGGGGGTTTAGTGTACTTACACCTGCATATGTATGTGTGTGTAGCGTGCTGCTGGGGCCATCTGTGCCTCCACCACTTCAAAGGTGCCGACGCTTCAGAAACGCCTCGCAGACGAATGAATTATTGAGTCGATGTGAAGACGTCGAGCGTTTTGTTCTGCTGAGGAACTCCTGCTGCCGTCCAGGAAGTCAGGAAGTGTTCCTCCCTCTGGATCCTCCTCTGCTTCCTACACACACACACACACACACACATTGATACAAAACACACACACCTAAACACACAAACTGACACACACACACACACACACACACACACCTAAACACACACACACACACGCACACACCTAAACACACACACACCCCAACTCTCTCACACACACACACTGATCCAACAAAGAAAACCACACACACACCGATCCAACAAACACACACACACACAATCACACACACACACACACACACACACACACACACATACAAACACACCCCAACTCTCTCTCTCTCTCTCACACACACACACACACACACACACCCAGAAACACCGATCCTATACACACACACACATAGACACACACACACACATACTGATCCAACACACACACACACACACACACACTGATACAAAACACACACACACACACACACACCGATCCAACACACACACACACACACACACACACACACACTGATCCAAAACACACACACACACACACCGAGAAACACCAATCCAACACACACACACACCCATCCAACAAACACACACACAAGCATACCACACACACACACACACCAATCCAACTCACACAAACACACACACACACATACCACACACACACCGATCCAACACACACTGCAAACTATTTGTTTCTTCCCAAGATCAAAAAACTTAATATAGAAGTTTCAGATAATTTATCTTGTTTTAAGAGTTAATTTCTTATTTTAAACGTTCAACATGCTTATTTCTAGATTTAATAATCTGAATTTAAGAAATCTTGTCAAGGTAAATTATCTGTCCATGCAGCAAGATCATTTCCCTCAGATTTACTGTTTTTATCTTGTTTTTAGACTAAACACCTTTTTTGCAGTGCGCACACACACACACACACACACACACACGCTGCCTTAACCTCTCCTTTAGTCTCTGATTTGAAGACTCACTCCTTCCTGTTTCATGTCGGCCCTTCCTTCGCCTCGCTGCTCTTCTTCTCGCTGTGGAATCCCTCTGCAGGTTTTCTTCATGTCTGAGGGCACCACAGATTCAATGTGAAACAGTTTTAAAACAGAGAAAAAGAAAAGATAAAGACAAGAAGAAAACACCTCTCCGCCCTCACTCGCTCACCAGAGCAGAGAGGATTTGGGGTGTTATTAAGTGTGTGGGCGGAGAGAACAGTTAGAAGGTAGCGGCTTCAAAAAGACTCAAAAAATAAGGTTTGATTCCACTTTTTCTCTCTGTGAACTTTAGCTCCTCTGGTGGATTTATTGTGTGCTGCTGAATTCCCAAAGGGAGCACCAGCTAGACTAATACTACAAACAAGAACAAACAAACAAACAAAGTTGGATTTCAGTGTTTTTAACATGTCAAGCTTCAGAAAAATGTTTTAGTTTAACACAATATTATCAATGTCCACACAGTTCCCACTATTCATGATGGAAATGTCTTTTATTTAAACACTAAAGTTATGCGCTAGGTGACATTTCAAAGTATAAAAATATAATAGACTTGGACAGACTTTATTGTCATTCAGTTATAAATAAAAATATGCACATTTAACGGTATTTTGTTGCATTGGCTCATGGTGATTGTAGTCTGGAATGTCATAAATAAAGTGTAAATATAACATAAAACTGTAAAAATATAATATTTATATTGCACAAAAGTGTAGCTGCAGAAAGTGTTTTTGTACATAGACAATAGACATTAAAATATATTTTAAAAAATATAAAAATAATGCAGTGGAGCTCTGCAGAGTCATCCAGTCATGAAGCTGAAAATGTATAAAAGTAAAACAGCCAATAGAGAAAAAAGTAGCAGCAGCTTGTATGAAGTGTTGGTTAGGGTGCAGTATCTAAAGCAGCATTTTCATTTAATATCATGGCAGATTCATGGACATTTGTTCCACATTTGGAAGTTATGGCTGATGTATGAGATATAAAGTGGCAGATTTACCATAAAAAGTGCCAAATCTAGGAGAAAAAAGTTGCAGATTTATGGGATCAAAAGTGGCAAATCTTTGATAAAAAAGTTGCAGATGCATGAGATAAAAAGTGCCAAATCTAGGAGAAAAATGTTGCAGATTTATGCAATCAAAAGTGGCAAATCTTTGAAAAAAAAGTTGCAGAATTATGAGTTAAAAAGTGGCAAATCTAGGAGAAAAAAGTTGCATATTTGTGAAATAAAAAGTGGCAAATCTAGGAGAAAAATTTTGAAGATTGGAAGTTATGACTCTGAATGGGTCTAGACCACATGTTCTGTTCATTCCTATTATGTATTTGCATTCATGTGTGCCAATTGTGTAGCTATTAAGTCATCACCAAGCTAAAGGTAACATACTAATGTGTATTCTTGAATCAGATCGCATTTAAGGCAACAGAAGCTGAGAGGAAACTTGTGTACCTTCCCATTTGTTCCTGTGAGTCTCCATCTGATACCTTCTTCATCGTATCTCTGAGGATTAGACGAGCATGTGGCATGACTGAGACTCATTTGCCCTCATCTGTCTCAGAGCAGGGAAAAAACTATTATCTCCTGATATATCCACATTTTACAACGTTCAGACACTTTTTGAGTGGCCAAATTCAAGCACTTTTCAAGAGCTTTCAAGGTCCATTTTCAAGCTTTTCCAGTATCTTACAACGGTTGTAAGTTGCATGTTTTAGATGAGTCCTTACATGCTAAAAGGGGTAATTTCACTCAACCATACCGACAGCGATTTTTTTTTGGTTTTAACAACCAAAAGTACAGTTTGCTAATCTCAATATTCAATTTAGATAACCACATGTTCAATGAAAAAATACTATAGTCAGATTGCAAGAGAAATACAGTAAGAATTTCAAGCATTTTCAAGGACTTTATCCAAAATCCAAGCACTTTTTAAACTTTGAAAATACAACATTTAAATTTAAGCATTTTCGAGGATTTAACCCATAAGAACCCATGGTGACACGGGTGTAACAAACACTTTAAATCTTCTAGAATCTCTCATATTCAGCTTTATGCTTCACCTTAACTCATTAAATCCCAAAGCAACACATACTTAACACCCTGGGTGTGACTGGAAACAGAAATCTAAAAAAGTAGTTTAAACCCATTTAACAATTCTAATCCGTTAAAGTGTCCTTTATTGCATTTAACCATTTTAGGGTTTGTTATTTGTTTTTATTTATTATTGATTTATTATTATTTTGTTACTTAAAACCAAATCTGAAAAAGAATTTACTGTTACACTATTGCACTATTAATGTCACAATTTAAATATATGTTGTGGAGATGCAGAGAAAAAGGCAAATTTGTGTTTCTGTAAGCAGAAAAGGTGTTGAGTTTATTTAAAATAAGAAATATCATAAAAAATAAATACCATAAACACCCAATGTGATATATATGTCACATCGCAGATCTTTGACATTTAGGGGTAATATTTTTAAAAAACATCAGAAATGTTCACTTGGTCGTTCAAGGATAAATAGGTCTGGGTTCTTATGGGTTAAAGCACCCGTATGAACCCTTGAGAAGCTTGTTTGGATATGCATTGAAAGCTCTTTACATGTGTATGTTACAGTTATTTATATAGCCCAATATCACAAATCACAGATTTGCCTCAAAGGGCTTTACAGACTGTACATGGTACGACACCCTCTGTCCTTTGACCCTCACATCAGCCAGGGAAAAACTCCTCAAAAAACCCTTTTAACAGGGGAAAAGAAGAAGAAACCTCAGGGAGAGCTCTCAGGACGGACAGACGTGCAATAGATGTGGTTGTACATGTTTATTCTGAGGTTGTGACCTGTGTCGTGGTGTGTTGACTCACTGTGTGGTATAGAACTGAAAACTGGAGTTTTGGTATTAAGTGTGCCTTCCTCCAGCCTCCTGCTGGGAAGCTCATCATGCAAAGTGCACTCGTGTTTGTGCTGTATTTCTTCTTCATTCCACTGGCTGAGGCCCAAATATCCTAAATCAACCAAAGCTACACTGGATTGATGCCATTAATGACTTCTCTCACTGGAATCTGTCATCTACAGCTGCTCAGAGGCTCGGTGAAAGCCTGCTCAGATTGAATAAATACCAAAATCAATGTGCAGATGGAGAACACATGCTCTTCTCACACCTTTGGAGCTCTTTTCTACATGAACCCCGTGTCTCAGGCTCACCTGCTGCAGATGCAGGTCGCTTAGATATAAGATGGGAACAGAAAGTTACATTTTCATGTGTTATAGACGGGCTTTATTTAGACTTAGACTTTATTTTACCAATTTAATTAAGTAAGCAGCATATAAATTATTAATACATGTTGAGAAATAAGCTGAAGTCCAAGGTTGTTATTAGTAGCAGATTTATGAGATAAAAAGTGGCAGATTTATGGTAAAAAGTGGCAAATCTAGGAGAAAAAAAAGCAGATTTATGAGATATAAAGTGGCAGATTTACGATAAAAAGTGGCAAATCTAGGAGAAAAAAGTTGCAGATTTATGAGATAAAAAGTGGCAAATCTAGGAGAAAAAAGTTGCAGATTTATGGGATAAAAAGTGGCAAATCTTTGATAAAAAACTTGCAGATTTGTGAGATAAAAGTGGCAAATCTAGGAGAAAAAAGTTGCATATTTGTGAGATAAAAAGTGGCAAATCTAGGAGAAAAATGTTGCAGATGTATGAGTTAAAAAGTGGCAAATCTAGGAGAAAAATGTTGCAGATTTATGCAATCAAAAGTGGCAAATCTAGGAGAAAAATGTTGCAGATTTATGAGATAAAAAGTGGCAAATCTAGGAGAAAAATGTTGCAGATTTATGCAATCAAAAGTGGCAAATCTTTGAGAAAAAAGTTGCAGAATTATGAGATAAAAAGTGGCAAATCTAGGAGAAAAATGTTGCAGATTCATGCGATCAAAAGTGTCAAATCTAGGAGAAAAAAGTTGCAGATTTATGAGATAAAAAGTGGCAAATCTAGGATAACTTTTTTTGCCCTCCACAGTGTGTTGGGGCCAATGTGATTTTGGTCATTTGGTGGCCACGCAGGCTCACCTGCTGCACCTGCCGGTCACTTAGATATGAGATGGGAACAGAAAGATTACATTTTCATGTGTTATAGAAGGGCTTTATTTAGACTTAGACTTTATTTTACCAATTTAATTAAGTAAGCAGCATATAAATTATTAATAAATGTTGAGAAATAAGCTGAAGTGCAAGGTTGTTTTTATTATTTATTCAAAACTCTTTGTACAGTCCTCATTATCAACAAAGATGTTGGGAAAACAAGTAATCTCACCTCCAGAACTCATTTAAACCACAAAATCACTTTATATATGTCCATAAAAAAGCTTGTTGGACAAGAATAACAATAACACATTTTTTCCCTGTATTGATTTAACTTCAATCTATGTAACAAGAATTAATGAGAAATGCAGCAATTTGCCACAATATTCTTTATTTCTTCTGCAGCCTTTCTTCACATATGGGAATTAACACAATTGAAATTAATTGCAGATTTATGAGATGAAAAGTGACAAATCTACAAGAAAAAAGTTGCAGATTTATGAGTTAAAAAGTGACAAATCTACAAGAAAAAAGTTGCAGATTTATGAGATAAAAAGTGACAAATCTAGGAGGAAAAAAGGCAGATTTATGAGTTAAAAGTGGCAAATCTAGAAGAAAAAAGTTGCAGATTTATGAGATAAAAAGTGGCAAAGCTAGCAGAAAAAAGTCGCAGATTTATGAGTTGAAAGTGGCAAATCTACAAGAAAAAAGTTGCAGATTTATGAGTTAAAAAGTGGCAAATCTACAAGAAAAAAGCTACAGATTTATTAGAAAAAGTTGCAGATTCATGAGATTAAAAGAAAGTATTTTCTTTCTTACATTTGTCTAACCCGATTGCATTTTTCCAAGCTTTCTGATGATCTAACAGCTCATGTTTCCTGCCCTATCAGACATCTTTATAGCGGTGTTGCTACATTCTCAAACCTCAGCAAGCAACTTTCACGAGTGCAGTGTTGTTTAATCACTGGCCAGAACTACCCAGATGGATGGGAAGCACTTACTGTATGTTATGTTCTGGAAACTGCTGAGAAAGCCATCCATCCTCTGAATGCCCCAGGTCTCTAATTTATGGTTCATGGTAAAGTTTCACGAGGCTGTGATGATCCTAGAGGTCACATCCTGTCAGTTTATAGTGAAATGGTTACCATGGGAACTCACATCATCACACATGAATAAAATTAGTCTCAGCTTTCCAGTCATATCCTATTTATGAAATTCTAAGACTGAGTATAGATCCCAGTATGCAGAAATGTTCTATAATAGGAAAAACTGAATTTTTTTGCCCCAATGCGTTTTTGCATGGGACAAGCATGAAGTGGGTGTGTCCATATAACCCATTTTCATTCAAATATGTTGAGGTCAGGTTTTCATTTGGTGCCACTATATGGTATCTTGTCAGGAAGAGGGCAAAATAATACTCCAATCTCTTCTCTGTAGCCTTCAGACTGAGTCAGCTGCAGCCTCTGGAAGAGGGGGTAATCATTTGTGAAAAAGTGGCAAATTTATAAGATTAAAAGTGGCAAATCTACGATAAAAAAGTTGTAGATTTATAAGATAGAAAGTGGCAAATCTACAAGAACAAAGTTGCAGATTTATGAGATAAAAATGTGCAGATTTATAAGATAAATAGTGGCAAATCTAGGAGAAAAAAGTTGCTGATTTATAAGATTAAAAGTGGCAAATCTAGGAGAAAAAGTGGCAGATTTATGCGTTCAAAAGTGGCAAATCTATGAGATTTTTTTTGCAGATTCATGAGAATAAAAGTGGCAAATCTATGAGAAAAAAGTTGCAGATTTATGAGTTAAAAATGGCAAATCTACAAGAAAAAAGTTGCAGATTAATGAGAAAAAAGTTGCAGATTTATGAGATAAAAATGGCAAATCTACAAGAAAAAAGTTGCAGATTTATGAGATAAAAATGGCAAATCTACAAGAAAAAAGTTGCAGATTAATGAGAAAAAAGTTGCAGATTTATGAGAGTGTTTTTGTCTTACATTTGTCTAACCTGATTACATTTTCCCAAGCTCATCTTGGGGAAAAAGTTGCAGATTTATGAGATAAAAAGTGGCAAATTTATGAGAAAAAGAGTCTCAGCTTTCTAGTCCTATCTTATTTATCCAATTCTAAGATACAAATATAACACATAATTTTTTTGTCCCAATGCATTTCTGCATGGGATTTGCATAAACTGTGCTTGTCCATAGAACCCCTTTTCATTCAGATATGTTGAGCTGAGAGGCTAAGGGACCAGGTCTGTTTTCCCCTTGTTAAAATGTGTCCTTTATTGGTGCCATTATATGATATCCTGTCGGGAAAGGGGGCAAAATGATGCTCCAGTCTCTTCTGTGTAGCCTTCAGACAGCTGCAGCCTCTGGAAGAACGAGTCTATAGGGCTGTGGGTGCATGGAGGTGTCATAATGTGGTTTTAAAACAGCCTGAATTGTTTCACTATTTCCCAAAGCCCAGAAGCTAACATACATTATTGATACTGTAGTGGACGACCAACAGTCCAAAAGCTAAAGATTCATAATTTACTATCAGTGAGTCAGAAAGCTTGAGATATATTCAAATGCACATTATGTTGCAAAAGGTTTCTGAGCACCTGAGGAAATAATAAACCTGCCGTGTATAATAGGGGTCAACAGGGGCCCAGCAACACATTTTAACCCAGGGGCCCCATTGAGGTTTGATCTGGCCGTGATAAGCAGAGAGATGAAAATATTTCACCACAAAATATGTGCAGCTTTGAACCAAAGGGACAAGGTAAGACTTTATTTGAGCAATTTAATTTGAAAATGTGTAAGCAGCATATTTATTATTAATAAATGTTGAGAAATAAGCTGAAGTCCAAGGTTATTATTATTATTTATTTAAAACTCTTTGTACAGTCTTCATTACCAACAAAGGTGTTGAGAAAACAAGTAATCTCACCTCCAGAACTCACTTAAACCACCAAAATCACTCTATACACGTCTCAACAGTCATAAAGTCAGGGATAATTATGTAGGTGATGAGCTTATTTCCAAGGTTTGAATGCTTTTTCACATAAATCAGTATTTCATTCAAGAATTAGTCACCGATGCGGCAATTTTACCTCAATTTCTTATATTTCTTCTACAGCCATTCTTTGCAATATGGTCATATAAATGTGTGAAAAATGTGAAAGTTGAAACAAAAACAAATTTCTGCCAAAAATACGGACCCTGGGGAGTGGGGTCATATTTTTTTTTCTCCAAAACTTTATGTATTTAGTTTTTTTCAAAAAGTAATACACAATAAACACAACAACAGACAAATAGTCATAAAACCCCATCCCACCCCCATAATATAACCAACAGTCATCTCGGAGGA